>NC_069684.1:60916926-61216986 GCF_023699985.2 Odocoileus virginianus
CAGAAAAAACTTTCCAAACTTCTAACCTAAGTATTTTAAGCAGTGAGCAGGAGCTTCTTTTCTTCAATAAAAAAGGAGGAAGGTAGGGGATTACAGTTACCATTGCTTAATATGTGGTATAGTTACAAGAGTGTTAGCATTGGCTGGGTGACATCACCCAGGTGGCAACTTAGGTTGTTTCTGATTTTTCTCCTCCTTTCAAGAACAACTAAAAATTATTCAAGAACAAGATACCTGGAAAAGATCTTAGAACACCTAGGTAAAGCTGAAGCACCTGCTGTACCACAAAGGGTGGCCTGCATCAGAAGGCTGCAGGTTGACCACCTGGTTTCACTTTCTGGCAGGCACAGCGCCATGCAGAGAAGTCTCAAGCCCTGAGCCTCTGATTCCTCCAGTGAAAAAAGAGAATCAAAGGGGACAAAGTCCTCCCTGAGCATTGCGGGTGTCTTTGCTGGAGCCCCTACTTTGATCCAACACCACAGGATGGCAGGGGTCTGTGGGGCTCAAACACTGGGAACCTGACTGCGACAGAGAAGCAGGGAGGGACTTGTAACAATCTAGCAGCACACAGATCCTGGCAGAATTCTCGTCTGTAGGACCACAGCTGTCATCTCAACAGCAACAGAGGTCATTTGCAGAACCAGGCTGGGGGTACATTCTGACCAGAGAACTTGGCGGGTGCAGGTCTGCCTGATCTGGAGTCTTAAGTAAGAAGTTTTATGGGCCCTAGAACCCAGACTGCCCATATCCGGACAACGAGGTATAAGCCCAGCTTCTGTAGGGAGTATCTCCTGGGCCTGTCTGAACAGAAGGATTGGCGGTCACTCCTGGGAGCTGTGCGGTACAGTAGCCCTCGAGTGGAGAGGCAGGCAGAGCTGACTGTCCTCAGAGCAAAGTCAGCACTGGGCATAGGGTACCTCTGTGCTCCCTACAGCAGGAGAATAGTTCATAGCCAAGGCCAAGGGTAGCAGCAAGCTTCTCCCAACACTCTGTTGGGAAACTCAGAGTAGCCTAGGGAGGCCACTTCCCTACCCCTGTAGGTAAGGGAGCCCAGACACAGTCCCACCCACTGGGGAGCATCTTCCAGGAATCTCTGACCAGAGGGAATGGGGACAATCCTGGAGACTGCGGAGCCCAGGGGCAGTCCAGCTGAGAGGCCAGCAGAGCTGAGTTTGCCGAACAAAACCAATGGCCCTGTGTGTTCAGAAAACATGGGGTGCAGAGTTAGGTCTTGAATTAAGACAAAAAAGAACCTTACCACCTTCACGGCTGCTTCTCCTGCAATGCCCAGGCAGGGAGTATAATCCATAGCTCCACTTATCACTAAATAGAGCCTCCAGCCTATCTGACCAGGGAACCCACTCAGAGCACACACAATGCTACGGAGACTGTTCAACACCCGAAGCACAGTAGCATCTGAACACAGAGCACAGCCTGCGACTTCTCCCACCTGCAGGGCAAAACCTTCTGCCCTGATTCTTCACTGCCTGAGCCGCCAGGGAAGCCACAGATACCCACTCTGGTATTATTTTGGATTTCTCTGGTGCTTCAGATGGTAAAGAATCTGCCTACAATGCAGGAGACCTGGGCTTGACCTCTAGATTGGGAAGATCCCCTGGAGAAGGGAATGGCTACCCATTCCAGTATTCTTGCCTGGAGAATTCCATGGGCAGAGGAGCCTGGCAAAGTACAGTCCATGGGGTTGCAAAGAGTTGGACATGACTCAGCAACTAACACTGGCCTGATTCTGAGTTGTTAAGGCTCTATGCCCCATCCTGCTACCCAACAGGACAAGGTACCTAATTCATAACCCATCAGCTGCTGAATCCAGCACCTAATCCTGACCATCTTGTAAGACTGAGAGAGAATTCAAGCAAGCTCAGAGCCCATTCTACAGTCTCACTTGGGAAGAAAATGACACCAATAGTTCTGCCCAACACTCTCAAGCAGTGGCATATCCCCGCCCTCAGTCACACATGTCTTCAAACTCAATCAGTTGCCTCACCTAGAAACAGAACAAGATAGCAGGCCCTATCTACCCAAGGACATTACAAAGGCCAATGACTAATAATTTTAAAAACAGCAGAGAAAAGAAGTTACAAGGGAACCCCATTTGCTTATCAGTGAATTTTAAACAGAAACTTTTTGAGCCAGGAGAGAATAGGAGGACATCCTCAAAATACTGGGCAAAAAATGTCAGTCAAGAATTCCATAATTCCATTCTGAAACTCCCTTGCTTTCTCCATGATCCAATGAATGTTGACAATTTGACTTCTGGTTCTGCTGCCTTTTATAAATCCAGCTTGTACATCTGGAAATTCTTGGTTCTTGTACTGATGATGCCTAGTTTGAAGGATTTTGAGCATTACCTTGCTAGCATGTGAAACTTCCACTCAAAAGATCTTCCTTGAGCATTTCTTGTAAAGCAGGTCTAGTGGTAATGGACTGCCTCAGCTTTCATTTGGTCAGGCATCTTTCTCTCTCCTCCATTTCTGATGGATCATGGAGAAAACAAGGGAGTTTCAGAAAAACATCTTCTTCATTGACTATGTTACAGTTTTTGACTGTGTGGACCACAAACTGTGGAAAATCTTAAAGGTATGGGAATAGCTGTTTCCTAAAAAACTTGTAAGTGGGTCAAAATCAACGGTTAGAACCAGACACTGAACAATAGGCTGGTTCAAAATTGGGAAAGGAGTACAACAAGGCTGTATATCGTCACCCTGTTTATTTAACTTATATGCAGAGTACATTATGTGAAATGCCAGGCTAGATGAATCACAAGCTGGAATCAAGATTGCCAGGAGAAATATCAACCCCAGACACGCAAATGATACCACTCTAATGGCAGGGAGTAAAGATGAACAAAAGAACCTCTTGATGAGGGTAAAAGAGAAGAGTGAAAAGCTGGCTTGAAACTCAGTATTCAAAATATGAAGATCATGGCATCCGGTCCCAAGACTTCATGGCAAATAGATGGGGGAAAAGTAGAAGTGACCATTTTATTTTCTTGAGATCCAAAATCACTGAAGATGGTGACTGCAGCCATGAAATTAAAAGATGCTAACTCCTTGGAAGAAAAGCTATGACCAACCTAGGCAATGTTATACAAAGCAGAGACATCATTTTACCAATAAAAGTACATTATAGCTACGGTTTTTCCAGCAGTCATGTACAGATCTGAGAGTTGGACCATAAAGAAGGCTGAGTGCTGAAGAATTGATACTTTTAAATACTGGTGCTGGAGAAGACTCTTGAGAGTCCCTTGGACTGCAAGGAGATCAAACCAGTCAATCCTAAAGGAAATCAGTCCTGAATATTCATTGGAAGTACTGATGCTGAAGCTGAAGCTCCAATACTTTGGTGACTTGATGTGAAGAACTGACTCATTTCAAAAGACCCTGATGCTGGGGAAGATTGAAGCAGCAAGAGAAGTGGGTGAGATTGTTAGACAGCATCACTGACTCAATGGACGTGAATTTGAGCAAACTCCAGGAGACAGTGGAGGACAGGGGAGCCTGGTGGGTGTCCATAGGGTTGCAAAGAGTCAAGATTCTGACACGACTTAAGAGACTGAGCAACAACAAAAAGAACACTAACATCATTAAAGACTATGGAAAGTACTGAGTATATCTCACTGGTAATGGTAAACATATAGTCACAGTTAGATTCTGCAATATAGTAATAGTGGCGTATCATTCACATAAAAAACTAGTTTGGAAGTTTAAAAAATAATGTAGTCAAAATAACCATAGTTAAAGTATTCTGTTATTAGTTATGCCATATAAAAACATGTAAATTTTAGTAGTAATAACCTAAAGTGGAAGGGTGAGGAGAAGCAAAATGCAGAGTTTACAAATTCTATTGAAGTTGAGCTGTTTCCAGTTTAAAATAGGGTGTTATGAGACAAAGGTATTTTATGTAAGCCTCATGGTGCTGAGAGAACTCGATATTCACAGGTAAGAGAATGAAACTGGATTCATATTTTTTACCACCCACAAAAATTAACTCAAAGTGGATTAAAGACTTAAATGTAAAAAATGAAACTCCTAGAAGAAAACACTGGAATAAACAAAGCTCCTTGACATGGGTCTTGTTAATGGTTTTCCATTATGACACCTTGAGCATAAGAAAAAATACAAGCCAATGGAACTACTTTAAAATAAAAAAAAAAGCTTCTTCATAGCAAAAGAAGCCTTCAATACAGTGAAAAGACAAGGAATGGGAAAATATATAAAGAAAAATGTATATGTAAATAATTCACTACAACTCAATAGTGAAAAACAAATAACTTAAATTTCAAAATGGACAAAGGACCTGAATGGAAGTTTTTCCAAAGAAACTGTCCAAAAGGCCAACAGGTGTATGAAAGGATGCTCAACATCACTTGTATTTGCTGTTGTTGTTCAGTCACCCAATCATGTCTGACTCTTTGCAACCCCATAGACCCATACCAGACCTCCCTGTCCCTCACTATCTCCTGGAATTTGCCCAAGACCATGTTCATTGCATCGCTGATGCCGTCCGGCCATCTCATCCTCTTCCGCCATCTTCTCCTTCTGCCGTCCGTCTTTCTCAGCATCGGGAGCTTTTCAAATAAGTCATCTGTTCTTATCAGATGACCAAAATACTGGAGCTTCACCTTCAGCATCAGTCCTTAAAGTGAATATTCAGGTTTGATCTCCTTTAAGATTGACTGGTTTGATCTCCTTGTACTTAGGGAAATGCAAATTAAAACCTCAGTGAGATACCACCTAAAGCCTGTTAGAATGGCCACCATCCAAAAGACAAGAAATAACAGTGGGCGTGGAGAAAAGGGGAAACCTCGCCACTGTTGGGAGGATTGTAAATTGGTAGAGCCACTGTGAAAAACAGTATGGAGGAACCTCAAAAAATTTAAAATATATACACCATCCTGATCCTGAAGCAACTCTCATTTTCACTTTCTCAACTTCATTGCTGTGCTGAGTGCTTAGTTGTGTCAGACTTTATGGCCCTATACCATACATCCAACAATTCCACTTTGGGAGATATGTCCAAAGAAAACAAAATCACTGACTTGAAAAAATATATGCACACACATGTTTATTATGGCATTATTTACAAGCTAAGACATGGAAATTACCTGTGTCCACCAATGGATGAAAGAACAAAATAGCTGTGATATATACAATGAAATGTTACTTGACCATAAATATGAGGAAATTTGCAACATTTGCAACAATATAGATGGACCTTGAAGACAATATGCCAAGTGAAGCAAATTAGACAGAGACAGAGTCAATTAGACAGAGAAAAACAATATATATCTCACTTACATGTGGAATCTAAAAATCGAACCACCACCAACAAAAATCACCAAATTCTTAGAAAAGTTATCAGACTTGTGGTTATCAGAGGCAGAGGGTAGAGACATGGGGAACTGCAGAAAGATGGTCCAAAGTACAACTTCCAGTTACTTTAATGATATAAATAATTATTAGACATGTATATGATGATGGATATAGCTAACACTGCTGTATGATATGTAGGAAAGTTGAAAGTAAATTTCATGTTCTTGTCACAAGGTGATTTTTAAAAATTATCTTTTTATTGTATCTATATAAGAAAATGAACTGATGCTAACAATCTACTGTGGTAATCATTTCACAATATATACTACTAACCAAACTATCATGCTAAAAACCTTAATTTATACAGTGATGCATGTCATTATTTCTCAATAAAACTAGAAAAACAAAGTGTTAACATATTTTTTTCCCCCCAAGAAGATTCTATTTTTTTACCTATTATACTAGTGCTTGGGAATATATTGTATTTAACTAGTTCACAACCAGAAATCTAGAACCAACTGCTTAAATTTTAGTGCCATTTTAGCATACAAGTTAACTTTTAACTACTATTAGCTTTTAGTTGTTGTTGTTAAAAGGATTTTGCCAGCAAATGTGCTCTTAATTTTTTTCCTTCTAAAGAATTGTAAAAGTGTTGTTAGTAGACAGAACTGACATTTTAAACAATATTGATACCAAGGAAAAGTATGGTTACAGGAAAGGAAACATAGTACTGAATACACTGTTCTACCTTAAAGTTAACAGAATATTGAATTTATTCTCCTTGATGTTAGAAAACTGTAATTTCTTTCCAGTTTTCCTCCTGTCATTAATTGAAGCAGCAAATAACTCTTTGCCAACAGTTTCCTCCACACTTGTAACACAGCCTTCATTGCTGTTTAATCAAGCACAATTAATCACCAAGTATTATTTCTTTCATTTTCTTCTTGCCCTTGTGTTCTCTTTCCAGTTATTTTTCCATCAAAATTAGTTGAGCATAAAGTTCTAAGTATGAACTTTATGAAACATTAATGCTCAGCAAACAATTAAGTTTTATAAATAGAATAATGTGCTTCAGGGATTCAATGTTATAAATTACGATGACTATTTGCAAAAAATAGCAGGACCCAAAATTAACACACAAGATAGTTTCATTGCTACTCTAAAGAGTATGAATTATTGCCCAACTTTAAAAAATCATATATATCTATTCACTAGATAATTGTCACTTTGAAAAGGAGGTATAAAAACCAAGGAATGAAAAATGTTGCAAATGTCACAAAAGAAATGAAGATTTAAAAAAACTGTAATGCACAGAATATTACTCTTTTTCTCAATATCTTAATTCAAAAGTTTGCCTTTTTTTCTCTCAAGGAAGTAAGGTTACCTGGAGCTAGTAAATATGTTATTGTGTTTTTTTTTGTTAAATAATGACTATTTAATATAACATATATATCACCTTTGAAGGTATTCATTAGGACAGATTCCCCAGTCACAGTTAATTGGTTAAAAAAATATTTTTAACAGGCATGATTGTCTTCCTGAACAACTGCAGCACTTTAAACTGCTACCAATACTGTTTCAAGGTATCTGTTTCATCAACATTATCTTTTGTCACTAAATACACTAAAAATTTTTTGTTAAAACTTATCCTTGTGAATTTAATAATAAAATAATATCTCAATATTTCTTCATAATGTATTTCTTTGAAAGTACCTCAAATATTATGAAGAATTATAATCTTGTATGTTTAATGAGATATTTTGTTAAAATATGTTCTTGTCTTTAGTCTATGTTATTATTCTGAAGGGAGATCTTACTAATATCATCTGCGAATTTTAGGAGTACTTAATGATATGAATGGAAAGGATATATTTTGGATATGATGAATATGTAGCACTTATTTTTTAATATTTTACTGAGATTCCTATTTGACTTTCAGTTTTGTATCAAACAAAAATAATTTTGATTGGCTTATCTTGACCTATAAATTGCTAGTTTGTCCAATCAAATTGTCCAATCTTCTTTTTGTCAAAAGCATCCATAATTTTTGTGGTTTAAAAATATTTCCCTAGTTCACAATTTAATCAATTGCTAATCATAGTTTTTTGTTGTTTTTCCCAATGACTTGACTTCTGACATCAACTCACTATTAAGGTTTGTAGGATTTATATGTGCTTTTATGTATGACAATCATATGAATCATGTAATTTTATTTTCACATAATTTAGGATCCCGTATATGCCAAATGGACTTTCCGTGCTCAGCAGTAAAGAATCTGCCTGCCAGTGCAGGAGACATAAAATATGAGGACTTTATCCTGGGTTGGAAAAATCCTCTGGAGAAGAAAATGGCAACCCACTCCAGTATTCATGCCTGGGAAATCCCATGGACAGAGGAGACTGGTGGGCTACAGTCCATGGGGCATCAAAAGAGTCTAACATGACTTAGCGACTAAACAACAACAGCAACATATGCCAGATATTCAGACTAAATTAAAATATATATATATTGTTAGGGTAATCCTGGGGTTTTATTACAGTTACTTTAACATAAAAGAGATGAGTACAGTAGATTCTCTAATATAATCCTTATTTGCATAGTTTTAGTGTTATGTTCTCTATAACATTATTAACATATAATGTTTGAAAGTTAGAAAAATTACAGCACACTTTTTTTTTAATGTTTCGTATGTTATGTAACTCATATTTTTTCTGGGATCCCTCTAATCATTCAGCTGAAAAAGATGTGTACTACGAAAACCAAAACGACAGATTTCCTTTAGGTCTTTATAAGCTGGACCTATGTCTCTACGGCCATAAATTGTGGTTTTCTTCTCTGACTCTACTTGATATCTGTCACTTATACCAAATGCCCAGATTAATTTTACCTGAAACTTTGGTCTATAAAATGTTAGACCCGTTTGCTGAGAATCTGATTCATGTCCTATGTCTTACTCTCACAACAGGGTTGCTACAATTATTCTTATTTTACAGATGACAAAACTGGGATTAGGAAAAATTAAGAAATTCAACCATTCATAGTAAATGATAGGACTAGAATCTCAATCCAGATCTCTTCACCACATTAATTTTGACCACCTGATCTCCCATGGATCTCATTATATCAATTGTATTAATATAAAAAGAGCCATCAAGCTGTTGACTAATCAAGATACAGAAAAAAAAAAAAATATTACCATCTTTAGTGACCCTTAAGATTTTCAAAACTTTCTAACAATTTAATTTAAAAAGGTGTTTCAGCCTTCTCAGACTTATATATTTCTTTTATAAATTATATTATTATAAAAGGATCTCTGTGTTAAATAAACAATTGACATTAGAGGGTTTGTGAGGTGGAGTGAGCCTTCTGAGACTTGTTCATCACATGCCAACCGATAGTTTCCCATGTCCTGCAGCACTATTGATAAACAGGATGATTTATTAAGAACTAAGAATTCAACAGAAAATAAAGAGCAATCCATCTGTCTCTTAATGGAGTTAACATATATCTTATGTTATTGGTTAAATTAATCAATTTGAATACATATTATTTAAATCTACTCTGGATAATTATTACTATTGATTTCTTGAGCAAAAAATATATTGGCCAAATAAAAGTGTGCTGTTTTAGCAAATATCAAATGTGTGGAATAAGGAGACTTTAAAATTCTACTGACAAGAGACAGGCACATAGAGTTAATGGACTGTGGTCCCTGCGATCCATCAGTTGTCACATAGCTGCTATCTAGTGATAAAATCAATGCAAGTGCTTTCAAATACACAGCACTGCTTCTTGAGGACTCTAACCTCAATATGTCATCACACAGGTATTTAAACATCAGGCAAGATGTAGAAAATCTTCAAGTGGTTTTGAACTTATAAAGTCTGACAAAAGATTTATATATTTTACAGATTTGTTTTCTTCTAGCTCAGTACACAATTTCAGAATATATCAATCTATCAACCATTCTTCTTTAAATGGTTGTGAATAAATTGTAACAGGAATTTTACTGCATGTTACACTGGCTAGTTAAATGAAAGCCCTAACTTAAAAGAAAATAGGAAAATGTATAACTTCCAGAGTACAGAGATAAGCTTCCTATCCAGTATCTATTGTTAAGATATATGATTTTGAGTTTTAAAATTAAAGTCATCTTAAAACATTTCTCCTTAAATAATGTGATTTTCTGCATCAATGCTCCCCAAAAGCAGTGATCTAAAAGTTATAGATGGACCTAGAATGAACTTAAATTGAAGTTCGATTTATATAGTGTGGAGAAATTTTAGTTCTAAAATAATCTACTTTGGTTCAATGTGCTAGGAATAAAGATTGTTGTATAAACCTCACACATGATTTCTAGTACAGTGAAGGTGACTGCTATTTGGAGAAACTGTTGGTCATCTGACCATAAATGGAAAGGAAATTTATTTACTTCTATGCTTTGGGGGATAAGATATTACTTCATCAGAACTCATGGCTAGGACTAGAGAATCCTTTTGTGGCTAACTCAAAATATATTCAAAAATCAAGGGAGTGAGGATGCACAGAATACAGAATAGTAACACAACACATGATTAAATAATGTCATCCATTATTTTTCTTAACATTATATTTTCTATGTGCTTCCACATGGTATCTTAATCATGTCAACAATATTAGCATGGGCAGTGTTGGTGAGTTTGGGAGCACTTTAAGAAGGCTATTCTTGGTAAATCCATTCTTCTGAAAATGTCCCAGTTAGTCATGCATTTTTTATGAACTGACTTTAT
This sequence comes from Odocoileus virginianus, assembly GCF_023699985.2. NCBI lineage: Eukaryota > Metazoa > Chordata > Mammalia > Artiodactyla > Cervidae > Odocoileus > Odocoileus virginianus. Next base: position 60,927,029 of record NC_069684.1, read on the forward strand.
TTCTTTTAAGGGGAATTCCTCTTAACCCAAGAAGATTATTAGCTGGAGAATATTGGTCTGCTATAAACTGAATGCTTGTGTTGCTCCCAAATTTAAATATTGAGAACTAATCTCCAGTGTGATAGTATCTGAAGGTGGGCATTAGGGAGGTGATCAGATCATGAGAGTGAAGGTGTCATGAATGGAATCAGTGCCCTTGAAAAAGAGACCCCAGAAAGCTCCCTTGCCCTTTCTGCCACATGGGGACACCTCATAAGACAGCTGTCTATGAAACCTCACCAGCTGTCTTTGGTCCTCACCAAAACTGAATCGATCAGCAACTTGACTTTGGACTTTTAATCTCCAGAACTGTAAAATATAAAGTTTGTTTTTTAAACCACCCAGCATGATATTCTTATTAAAGCAGTCTGAACAAATAAGACAGTATCTGGTTGCTCACGCCACCCATCAGTTTACTTAAAAGCAAAATAGAATAGCAGTGCTTCCTTCATTTTCACTTTAATCCCAAGCATAACTCATAATACCACTAAAGGAAAATAAAGAAAAGAGAAGAACAAAAATAAGTTAGCTGCATGTAAAAATATAAGATATGACAATTCACAATATAACCAAACAAATATTTAACTTTTAGTCAACTCATTAATTTAGGTAAACTTAGATTACCACTTTTCCCTTCAGAACACTTGCTCTGACTTTTTCCTACTTTCTCTCTCTTTTTTTTCTGACACTCTGTCTGCCTTTCTCCCTCTGAATTTGCTCCTGTTTCCTGCTTATTTTACTCTCTATTTACCAGAAAATAAGGCAATAAGAAACGATGTACTTCAAAATCTTCTCTCATGGTTTCATTCTACAAGTCTACATGAAATTGTTATTGTTTGCAGAGGTGGATAGCTTTACTTATTTAGGTGTTTGAACAGAGACATAATTAGGAAATTGATATTTTGCAATGAAAAGAGCAATGAAAAATATGTTTTACCTGGAAAAAAAAAGTTATCAACTACCTGTACAAGGAAATTTAATGCTAAATTATAATCTCTGAGTTATATTGAAGAAAACTCATTTGAGAATTCTCCGAATTAACTTCTAAGCACAAAAAGTTAGATAAAAAGTTAAAATCATTAAAGTCAGCATTATTGAATCTCTAAGAAATTGCATTAAATCAAGGTTACATATATTAAACATAAAGCATACCCATAACTTATTTATTATAAACCATACATTTCTATTTGTTCATGTCACTAAAATATAGATGAGATGGTGAAATGAATTAGTTATGAATCACTGCCTATTAAATGAATGCTAATGTTATAGTTATTGATTTTTCCGCGATATTTTTTTCCTTCAGTTTCTGGAGAAAATACCCTTAAATTTCAGGTTAGTGTTAACTATTATATTCTGTGAATATGTATTTGTATCATTGTGTGTTCTAGTCTATTAGATGCTTTATATACTCTGAACAACTTTAGCTCTGAAGGCTTTTTCCCCTTTTTAAGTATACCTATTGGTTTAAAAAATAATGACTAGAAGATGTTAGTTTTCAAATATCCTGGAATATGAAAACTAACATCTGGTCATTAAAAAAATCTCAAAAAGTTGAGAACATAAGACCAAAGGGAAGGTACTCTAGAAATCACAGGAGGTTATTGATCTTGCCTTGGTGGTGATGCTGTTTTCAGAGTAACTAATTTCAGAGTAACTCTTCCACTTAAAGTTCTTGACAAACTATAGATATCTTACGTATGAAGGCAATGGGAATCTATGAAGACATTGAAAATTTGGGGGGAGATGTAAAGTTGGAGGAAAGTGCAGAGTGATCATCTGAATGTTGAGATGATTACCGATTCAAAAAGTGAAAAGTGAAGTTGCTCAGTCATGTCTGACTCTTTGCAACCCAATGGACTTTGCCTGCCAAGGCTCCTCCGTCCATGGGATTTTCCAGGCAAGGATACTGGAGCAGGTTGCCATTTCCTTCTTCATGGGATCTTCCCGACCCAGGGATTGAACCTGGGTCTCCTTCACTGCATACAGACTCTACCATCTGAGCTACCAGGGACGCCCTCAAAAAGTGAAAGCGGTAACTATAGGTGGAGAAACCAAGCGGAGATTTCTGCATCCACATGGGGCTTTGAGGAAGCACCTTGAAATGAAAACTTTGCAAATTTTCCAAGCTATTGATTGGGACTTTGAGGATGACAAGGAATGATGCATCACTAGATTGTTGCTATTTAGTCAATATGTCCTACTCTTTGTGTCCCATGCACTATAGCCCGCCTCTGTCCATGGGATTTCCCAGGCAGATTGGTGGTGGTGGTTTAGTCACTAAGTCTTGCCCTACTCTTGAGACCTCATGAACTGTAGCCTGCCAGGCTCCTCTATCCTTGGGATTCTGCAGGCAACAAAACTGAAGTGGGTTGCCATTTCCTTCTCCCACGCAGATTACTCAGCCACAAAAGACTAAAGCCTGAGTTCATTTCATCCTAGTCTCCCACTGGGGAAAGTGATATGAGACTGCTACTATGAAGAGAAGAGTTGCCTCACTCCAGGGAACGGTAAATCTTCTTTGAAGGAAAATGACAACCACAGACTCCAATTCTCTTAAAAAAAAACCACAAAAAAAACAAATGGAGTCCATAATTCAGTTAAAAAAAATTAGAAGAACATGAAACTTTCTTTGGAAGTATAGTTGATTTACATTGTTGTGTTAGTTTCAGGTGTAGGGCAAAATTCAGTTATATATATATATATTCAGTATATATATATATATATATATATATACACATATATGTATATATATTCAGATTATTTTCCAACTTTTTAAAAAAGTGAAACATTTCAAATGTGAAGGAGATATTTTACAAAGCAGTTTTCAGACACAGACATTAAAATCAATATGGCAAATGACAGAAGAGACAACAAAGAAACTATCAGCAATAATTACACAGGAGAAGCAAATAGGAATTACTTAAAAAACAATTTTTGAGTGCAATAGATTGAGCAGTAAGTAAGAGATAATACATTGAAAATGGTTTTAAAAAATAATTAGAAACAGGCAATTGTATGGAAAATACAAAATGAAAAAAACTAACCAGAATATAAATACTGTTGCACAAGAGAAGAGTTAGAGTATGCCAGAATCAATCTTTTGGAGAAGTGAATGGCAACCCACTCCAGTATTCTTGCCTGGAGAAGCACATGGACAGAGGAGCCTGGTGGGCTATATAGTCCATGAGGTTGCAAAGAGTTGCACATGACTGAATGGCCAAGCAGCAGCAGCAAAGTCTTTGGAGAAATAATGAGAGAGACATTTTGAAAATGGCTTAGAGAAGTCAAGATATACAGTAAACAGGATGCACATATACATGCAAAGAATGCCATACTGAAGTCAATAAAAGAAATTCTGCTGAAAACTAAAATATAAATAGGTTTAAGTCTTCCAAATTCATCTTTTACATCTGTCCCATCTAATTTTTTTCCTATGTTTTTTCATTGCTGCCTTCTTTAATATTGGCATTTTCATTACTGAAAATTTATTTTAGGGGTTTTATTTTTGCATTTTTAGAGAATTTTTACAATTCACATTCCTGCTTTATTACAGAATTCTCTGTGCTAATTTTATACCAGTTTACATGTAAAATAGAAGTCCTATAAGAATATTTCCATGGACCCTAGTCTATTAACCTTGCTACTGTTGACCTTTATTTTACTTTTGTGAATAATCCATGTTATCACGTAATTGCTTTTATGGCAAGTCCAAGGTGAGGTGCTTGCTGCTGCTGCTGCTGCTGCCAAGTCGCTTCAGTCCTGTCCGACTCTTTGCAACCCCATAGACGGCAGCTCACCAGGCTCCTTTGTCCATGGGATTCTCCAGGCAAGAATATTGGAGTGGGTTGCCATTTCCTTCTCCAAATGCATGCATGCTAAGTCGCTGCAGTCATGTCCGACTCTGTGTGACCCCATGGACAGCAGCCCACCAGGATCCTCTGTCCACGGGATTCTCCAGGCAAGAATACTGGAGTGGGTTGCCATTGCCTTCTCCCAATACCTCTCTATTCTATAATTAAGTAAATCCCTAATGGAGAATAATAGATATATATTCTAAAAAGAAAAAAGAGTCTGTTACTACAAAATATTTGGCTAACTTGAAACTGGAAAAAAATTTCAGAGAAAACTCTGAATAGAGTTTTATTATTTTTGATAGGCAGTTGCTTTTATGTAAAATATTTCAAAATTGAAAAAAACAGACTTTATGACATACCTGCAACTTCTCATCCTCTTTATTCTTTTGTGTTCATTTCTATGCTGAAATCTTTTTTATGTTCACTCATTACGTTCATCTTTTTCAAGAGCCAAATAACTTTTTCTTTAAATTCCTTACCTATGGCTTGCAGGTGATATAGTCTGTATCACTACTAGTTACTCTGCTTTTTGCATATGCAGTTCTAAACAATATATAAATTATTAGGTTTAACTATTTTCTAGTAAAACTTTATAAAAACAATGGTTAGCTTGTGGGACATAATTTACTGTCCCCAATATTTTATAGTACATCTTTGAGCATATTTGTCATTAATGTTTTCATGTTTGTATCTGCTAATGATGATGTCCATCTCATATCTGATCTATTTCTATTGACAGTTGTTCTTTTCCTGCTTGCAGGTTACATATTTCTTCTTTACATGTCACATGTATATTTTTATTTTCTAAAAAAAATTATGCTGGTCCTTGTACATACTATGTTACTGAAAGTTGAGATTTTCTTAACCTTAAAGAAAAATGATTTTTGTTCTAGAAGGCAGGAAAGTTGCCAGAAAATTAACTTGACCCTCTTGTGGCTCATATTTAAGCTTTGTCAGTGAGAGTATACAGGCTTCCCTGGTAGCTCAGCTGGTAAAGAATCAGCCTGCAATGGAGGGGACCCGGTTTTGGTCCCTGAGTTGGGACGATCCCCTGGAGAAGGGCTCCAGTATTCTTTTTCGCCTGGAGAATCTCCATGGACAGAGGAGCCTGGTGGGCTACAGTCCATGGGGTCTCCAAGAATCAGATATGACTGAGCAACTAAGCATAGCACAGTAAGAATACACAGATCCCTTATAGGGCTAGGGTCTGCTACTGCTTATAAAGTCCTTTTCGGGACCTGAATTGACCAGCCTGTTTGGTTTGCTTTTTCCACTGTGGCTTATGCACATCTGTCTCTCAGTACAGTGTTATGTGTGGTAACTCAATATTAAAAAAAAAAAAAGCTAAGATTTTGGCATCCAGTCTCATCACCCCATGGCAAATTGGCAAATAGAAGGGGAAAAAGTGGAAGCAATGACAGATTTTATTTTATTGGGCTCCAAAATAACTGCAGATGGTGACTGAAATCATGAAACTAAAAGATGCTTGCTCTTTGGAAGAAAAGCTATGACCACCCTAGACAGCCTAGTAAAAAGCAGAGACTTTACTTTGCCAACAAAAGTCCATATGGTCAAAGCTAAGATTTTTCCAGTAGCCATGTATGGATGAGAGAGTTAGACAATAAAGAGGATTGAGTGCCAAAGAATTGATGCTTTCGAATTTTGGTGTTGGGAGTCCCTTGGACTGTAAGGAGATCACACCAGTCAATCCTAACAGAAATCAGTCCTGAATATTCATTTGGAAGAATTGATGCTGAAGCTGAAGTTCCAATACTTTGGCCGCCTGAATCAAAGAGCCAACTCATTGGAAAAGACCCTGAGGCTGGGAAAGATTGAAAGCAAATGAAGAAAGGGGCAACAGAGGATGAGATGGTTAGATGGCAGTGCTGGCTCAATGGATATAAACTTGAGCAAACTCTGGGAGATAGCGGAGGACAAAAGAGCCTGACTTCTGTAGTCTATGGGGTCGCAAACAGTCGCACATGACTTAGTGACTGAACAACAACCACACACTCTATAGAAAGTCCAGATACCCAGTAACTGCTCTGTGCCAAGTTTTGCAGAATCTCGCCCTGTGCACACGGGACTGCGTCTTCATCCAGTACTTTTTTTTCTTTTCTTGAAAGATAATAGTGGTGGTGATGGTTTATTCGCTTAGTCATGTCCGACTACTGAGACTCCATAGACTGTAGCCTGCCAGGCTCCTCTGTCCATGGGGATTCTCCAGGCAAGAATACTGGAGTGGGTTGCCATTTCCTTCTCCAAATTTATTTCTTCACCTTATTATTAAAGATAATAAGGTGTTAATTAAAAGCTTTTTTTGTTCACCCACAGGCAGTTAAAATTTATATTTAAAACTGAGCCCACTACAGAAAGGGCACATAGAGAAGGTAGGCACGGTGCATGCACCACTGAGGAAGACTGAGACAGACCAGGCCTGGGGAGGGGCAAGCCCAGGGGCCCAGGCTGTCTCTTCTTATGAGGCAGGAGAAGTGTGGGGGGTGGGAAGACGGGCATCCCCCCTCGTCCCCTGACTGCCCAGGGCACAGGCTGCTTCAGATGGGGCGGTGCCCTCAGGAAGGCCCTCAGTCCTGTGTGTCCGTTCTGCAGCCTGAAAGCACTTCCTGCTTACTCTGCTCCCCACTTCCGCCACTAGCTGCTGAGGCTGAACCCCACGGCCACTTTCTAAGCCTTGTCTGTGTTTCGAAGAAACTGTAGAAGAGGTGGCTGCCCAGTGAACCATCATTTCTAACCATTTCTAACCATTCTAAGCATTCTATCCTCTAGAGGATAAAATGATACGACTCAAATATTTCCATCCTTCCTAAACTAAGATCAACTCCTGGTATTACTATATATTAAAAACATTATTTGAGGTAAGCTATTTAAGGTTCTAATACATAAACAGTTTATTATAGAAGAGCCTCATAAAGTTGATGTAAGAATTAAATAATTCATGCCATAAAGTCCCTAGTACTTATAAGTGATAAAAATTAATAATGCTAACCATTATTATTTGTATTGTTTATTGTTATGTTGTTATTTTTATTATGCTTTCACCGTTATTTTTGTTTTATCTCTGACATAGGAAAAACACAGTGCTATATTGACTTAAGAATGCCTTAGAACCTATTCGGCATGTAGGTGAGTGGAGGTGGGGAGCTGTGGCTACAAAAGACTTTCCAGTGGTGTCTGTCCTTGAATAGCATGGTATTTCAATTCATACTGAAGATGGGAAATTTCATTAATGTCACAAAAATACCATTTTCCCTTTTGTCTTAACCTCCTATTAGTCTACTATATTTAAGTTTGGAAAGTTTGATTTATTTATAAATTATAAGTTGATAGCTTCTCCTCTTTAACTCAAAATCACTATATAGGTATGATTAAATTTTATGTTTCAGAAAACATAATCATTCTTTTTTTCCATTCACTCTAAAACTTATTGATCTACAGTGAACGAAAAGTGACCCCACGCTATCCTCTGTAATATTTTCCAATGATATGAAAACTATATTGAGTAACCTTCTATACTTATAAGATCTTCAAACCCTTACCAAGTGTAAATTGCTAATTAACTCCATAAAACTTCACAATGTGTTTTACAACCAAAGAAACTTGCCATTACCAACTGCAACACTGAATAAAAATCATGAGGGCAATACAGAATAATTCACATAGCCAAGAAGCACCTCAGTCAAAGTACATGTAAATTAGCTTTCATATTTACAGGCATATTTGCTCACACAAATAAAAACACATTTTACTTAGCTGGACAATTTAATTGAAGTCTATATCCCAAAGTCAAAATCCATTCTCTCATTAATATAAATTCTAAATAATCCAGTAAACTTGTTCTGAGAGTTTTGAGACATTCTACTGTACTCTAATTTGAATAAAAATACTTCACTTAAAACTAAGCAAAAGGATATAATAGATTAATTGATTTTATACTAAAAATAAATAACTCTCAAGCTGGAATATCATTCTGGAGATAAATGAATATTACTTCAGTTTCATAGATATTTAGGACTCAAATCTTCAATGTAAATTCATATCAGATAATTCAGATCTGATGCATATGAACTGAATTTATTAGACAATTCTGTTTTCACTCAGGTATAAAGTTTAGTGAAAACATCTAATCATGTATTTTTAAAGCATCAATATGGTTCAGTTAGTTATTTATAGAGTGTTTCTCTCTTATTATATATATATATACAATATACAAATTCATATATATGAATATTCATATCCATAGTATGTATATTATATTCATATAATAAATATAATAGATAACATATATCATGATTTATATATCTACATTCACTTTATAAATTATATAATACACATATATATATACATATATATTAGATACATAAATTAATACAACTAACTGATACATTGATGTCTGTCTTACATATATACATACTATATAGAGAGAGACAGAAAGAGTTTAATAGACACTGTTTACAGCAAAGACAGTGAAAACAAACAATGTTTTCATAGTCACAGCAGTTAGATGGTTAACATCTAATAGACACTTCTTAACTTAGTGATTTTTATACATTAATAATTTAACCTAAAATGCATTTCATTTGGATAATATTAATTACTACTATTGTTTTAAGATATAGTTGGAGAATCAATGTAAACACTTGAAGAGGTATCAATAATTCCTCCTAAAAGGGAACTAAAACCAATTAGTTTTATCAGCAAGAATCGATACTGCATTCAAGGTCTAGATTGTTTTCATGCTCTATAAACTCTGAACATATCATAGTAGACAGGATTGATACTACTAATACTCATGGATATAGCTTCTGGTTACAAATATAAAATGCCTGTTATCTAGAATAATTATGATTCAAATATTAAGAAGCATGGATATATGACACCATGTGACATTATGAGCAATGAAACAATTTTACTAATCTGTCACTTTTCTCTTTTTTTATTTCCATTTTTAGTTTTCACTTTTTTTTTTATTGAACAATGAACTACTCAGTATTCCCTTTTCAGTATGTGTAAGTTTTTCATTGTTATGAAGGCATTAATTCAGATGTTCATTCTGTTATTTCTCTTAAAGATTTTTTAAATTCAGACTTTACTTTTTAGAGAAGCTTTAGTTTAAGAGAAAAATTGAACAGAACATAGAGTTCTCAGTTAATCCCTCCCTCTTCACACAGTTTCCCTTATTAATTGTTGTTCAGTCTCTCAGTCACGTCCAACTCTTTGTGACCCCATGGACTGCATCATGCCAGGCTTCCCTGTACTTCACCAGCTCCTGGAGTTTGCTCAGATTCCTGTTCATTGAGTGAGTGATGCCATCCACAGATCTCATCCTCTGTCAATCCCTTCTCCTACCTTCAATCTTATCCAACATCATGGTCTTTTCCAATGAGTCTGCTCTTTGAATCAGGTGGCCAAAGTATTGGACCTTCAGCTTCAGCATCAGTCCATGCAATAAATATTCAGGGTTGAAGTCCTTTAGGATTGGCTGATTTGATCTCCTTGCTTTCCAAGGGGTTCTCAAGAGTCTTCTCCAACACTACAGTTCAAAAGCATAAATTCTTCGGCCTTATGCTCAGCCTTCTTTATGGTCCAACTGTCACATCCATACATGACTACTGGAAAAATCATAGCTTTGACTAGACGGACCTTTGTCAGCAAAGTAATGTCTCTATTTTTAATATGCTGTCTAGGTTTGTCATTGGTTTTCTTCCAAGGAGCAAGCGTCTTTTAAATTCATGGTTGCAGTCACTGTCCACAGTGATTTTGGAGCCCAAGAAAATAAAATCTGTCACTGTTTCCACTGTTTCTCATCTATTTGCCACGAAGTGGTGGGACTGTATGCCATGATCTTAGTTTTTTGAATGCTGAGTTTTAAGCCAAGGTTTTCTCTTGACTTTCACCTTCTTCAAGAGGCTCTTTATTTCCTCCTTGCTTTCTGTTGTAAGGATGGTGTCATCTGCATATCTGAGGTTATAAACATTTCTTCTGGAAATCTTGATTCCAGCTTGTTCTTCATCTAGCCCAGCATTTCACATGATGTTCTCTGCATATAAGTTAAATAAGCAGGGTGACAATACACAACTTTGACAGACACCTTTCCCAATTTTGAAGTAGTCTGTTGTTCCATGTCCAGTTCCAACTGTTGCTTCTTGACCTGTAGACAGGTTTCTCAGGAGGCAGGTAAGTTGGTCTGGTATTCCCATCTCTTTAAGAATTTTCCAGTTTGTTGTGATCCACACAGTCAAAGGATTTAGCACAGTCACTGAAGAAGAAATTGATGTTTTTTTTTAGAATTTTCTTGATTTTTATATGATCCAACTGATGTTGGCAATTTGATCTCTGGTTTCTCTGCCTTTTCTAAATCCAGTTTGTGCATCTGGAAGTTCTCTGTTCACATACTGTTGAAGCCTAGCTTGAAGGATTTTGACCATTATCTTGCTAGCATTTGAAGTGAGTGCAATTGTGCGGTAGTTTAAACATTCTTTTGCATTACCCTTCTTTGGGATTGGGATGAAAACTGACATTTTCTAGTCCTGTGGCCACTGCTGGGTTTTCCAAATTTGCTGGCATATTAGTGTGATATACTGGTATGACCACAATACATTGCTATTAGCCAAAGTCTATAGTTTATAATCCCAGGAGAAAGGAGCAGTGACCCCACAAGAGACTGACCCAGACTTGCCTGTTACTGTCCAGAAGCCTCTGGTAGAGGTGTGGGTTGGCGGTGGCCTACTGCAGGGTTGGGAGAACTGAGGGCTGCAGTTCCTGCACTGGAACATTTTGAAGGAGATCACCATTATATTTATTACATACCATAGTTTGGTCTCAGGTCAAACAACAGGGAGAGAACACAGAAAATTGGATTAAATATTTACTGAGCATGGCCCTGCCTATCAGATCAAGACCCAGTTTCCAACACAGTATCTCCCATCAGGAAGCTTCCATAAGCCTCATATCCTTATGCACCAGAGGGCAGACAGACTGAAAACCCGAATCACAGAAAACTAACGAAACTGATCACATGGGCCACAGCCTTGTCTAACTCAGTGAAACTATGAGCTATGCAGGGTGGGCCACCCAAGAATGATGGGTCATGGTGAAGAGTTCTGACAGAATGTGGTCCACTAGAGAAGGAAATGGCAAACCACTGCAGTATTCTTGCCTTGAGAACCCCGTGAACTGTATGAAAAGGCAAAAAAGATATAAGACTGAAAGATGAACTCCCCGGGTCAGTAGGTGACCAATATGCTACTAGAGAAGATGGAGAAATAACTCCAGAAACAATGAAAAGATGGAGCCAAAGTGAAAACGATGTCCAGTTGAGGATGTGACTGGTTATGGCTGCTGTAAAGAACAATACTGCATAGGAACATGGAATGTTAGGTCCCTGAATCAAGGTAAATTGGAAGTGGTCAAATAGGAGATGGCAAGAGTGAACATCAACATTATAGGAATCAGTGAACTAAAATTGACTGGAATGGGTGAATTTAATTCAGATGACCATTATATCTACTACTGTGGGCAAAAATCCATTACAAGAAGTGAAGTAGCCCTCATAGTCAACAAAAGATTCTGAAATGCAGTACTTGGGTACAATCTCAAAAATAACAGAATGATCTCTGCTCGTTTCCAAGGCAAACTATTCAATATCACAGTAATCCAAGACTATGCCCCAAACAGTGTTGCTGAAGAAGCTGAAGTTGAATGGTTCTATGAAGATCTACCAGAACTGCTAGAACTAACACCCAACAATGATGTCCTTTTCATCAAGGGGACTGGAATGCAAAAGGAGAAAGTCGAGAGTTTGTTACCTAGAGTAACAAACAGGCAAGTTTGGTCTTGGAGTACAGAATGAAGCAGGGGAAAGTCAACCAGGGTTTTCCCAAGAGAACACACTGGTTATAGAAAGCACACTCTTCCAACAACACAAGAGAAGACTCTACACATGGACATCACCAGATGATCAACACCAAAATCAGATTGATTATATTCTTTGCAGCCAAAGATGGAAAAGCTCTATACAGTTAGCAAAAACAAGACTGGGAGCCATGAACCTCTTATTGCCAAATTCAGACTTAAATTGAAGAAAGTAGGGAAAACCACTCCACCATTCAGGTATGACCTAAATCAAACTCCTTATGATTATACAGTGGAAGTGACAAGTAGATTCAAGGGATTAGATCAGATAAACAGAGCACCTGAAGTACTATGAATGGAGGTTCATGACATTGTACAGGAGGCAGTGATCAAGACAACCCCAAATAAAAATAAATGCAAAAGGCAAAATGATTGTCTACAGAGGCCTTACAAATAGCTGAGAAATGAAGAGAAGCTAAAGGTGAAGCAGAAAAGGAAAGATATACCCATTTGAATGGAGAGTTCCAACAAATAGCAAGGAGAGATAAGAAAGCCTTCATAAGTGTTCAATGTAAAGAAATAGAGGAAAACCATAGAATGGGAAAGACTAGAGATCTCTTCAAGAAAATTAGAGATACAAGGGAATATTTCATACAAAGATGGGCACAAAAAAGGACAGAAATGGTATGAACCTAATAGAAGCTGAATATATTAGGAAGAGGTGACAAGAATATACAGAAAAAGTATACAAAAAATGATCTTAATGACCCAGATAACCACCATGTGTGATCCACCTAGAACTATACACCCTGGAATGTGATGTCAAGTGAGCCTTAGGAAGTATCACTATGAACAAAGCTAGTGGAGGTAATGAAATCCCAGTTGTGCTATTTCAAATCCTAAAAGATAATGCTGTGAAAGTGCTGCACTCAATATGCCTGCAAATTTGGAATATTCAGCAGTGGCCACAAGACAGGAAAAGTTCAGTTTTCATTCCAATCCCAAAGAAAGGCAATGTCAAATAATGTTCAAACTACTGCACAATTGCACTCATCTCACACACTAGCAAAGCAATGCTCAAAATTCTCCAAGCTAGGCTTCAACAGTACGTGAACTGTGAACTTCCAGATGTTCAAGCTGGATTTATAAAAGGCAAAGGAACCAGAGATCAAATTGCCAACATTCATTGGATCATCAAAAAAGCAAATGGGTTCCAGAAATACATCTACTTCTGCTTTATTGACTACGCCAAAACCTGTGACTGTGTAAATCACAACAAACTGTGGAACATTCTTCAAGAGATGGGATTGCCAGAACACCTTACTTGCCTCCAGAGAAACCTGTATGCAGGTCAAGAAAGCAATAGTTAGAACTGAATATCGAACAACAGACTGGTTCCAAATTGGAAAAGGAGTATGTCAAGGCTGTATATCATCACCCTGCTTATTTAACTTATGTGCAGAGTACATCATGTGAAATGTCGGACTAGATGATGAACAAGCTGGAATCAAGATTGCAGGGAGAGATATCAATAACCTCAGATATGCAGATGACACCAGCCTTATGGCAGAAAGCAAAGACGAACTAAAGAGCCTCTTGATGAAAGTGAAAAAAGAGAGTGAAAATTGGCTTAAAACTCAACATTCAAAGAACTAAATCATGGCATCTGGCCCCATCACTTCATTGCATATTGGTGGGGAAATAATGGAAACTGTGAGAGACTTTATTTTCTTTTAGCTACAAAATCACTGCATATGGTGACTGCAGCCATGAAAGTGAAAGACACTTGCTCTTTGGAAGGAAGATCTATGACCAACCTAGACAGCATATTCAAAAGCAGAGACATTACTTTGCCAACAAAGGTCCATCTAGTCAAAGCTATGGTTTTTCCAGTAGTCATGTATGGATGTGAGAGTTGAACTGTGAAGAAAACTGAGTGTCAAAGAATTCATGCTTTTGAATTATGGTGTTTGAGAAAACTCTAGAGGGTCCCTTAGACTGTAAGGAGGCCAAACCAGTCAATCCTAAAAGAAATCAGTCATGCGTAGTCATTGCAAGGACTGATGCTGAGGCTGAAGCTATAATATTTTGGCCATCTGATGCGAAGAGTTGACTCATTGGAAAAGACCCTGATGCTGGGAGGGATTGGGGGCAGGAGGATAAGGGGACAACAGAGGATGAGATGGTTGGATGGCATCACCGCCCCGACAGACTTGAGTTTGAGGAAACTCTGGGAGTTGGTGGTCGACAGGGAAGTTTGGCACGCTGTGGTTCATGGGGTTGCAAAACCCCATGACTGAGCAACTGAAGTAAACAGATAGTTCATCTGAAGAGTCATTCATTTTATTGTATATTTTTTTGGTTTTGACAAATTTATAACAGTATATATGGATATTACAATGACATACAGAATAAGTTCACTGCCCTTAAAAGCTCTTTGTACCACCTATTTATCCCTTTCTTTCTTCTATTCATCTCTGCATATGACTACTGATCTTTATACTGTTTCCATAATTTTACCTTTTCCAGAATATCATATAATTGGAATCATTTGGTATACAGACTTCTCAGACTGGCTTCTTTTACTTAGTAATATGCATTTAAGTTTCCTCCATTTCTTTTCACGGCTTGGGATTTCACTGTTTCATATCACATTATGATACTCCATTGCATGGATGTACTATGTTTGTTTATCCATTCCAAGGGTATCATGGTTGCTTTCAAGTTTTGGCAGCTATGAATAAAGCTTCTATAAACATCTGTGTGAAAGACTTTGTGTGGACATAAGTGTTAAACTCTTTTGACTAAATACAAAGGAGTGTAATTGCTGGATCATATGGTAAGAAAACATCTAGCTTTATAAGAAATGACTAAACTGTCTTCCACATTGTCTATCCCACTTTGCATTCCTACCAGCGGTTAATGAGAGGTCGTTTCTCCATATTCCCACCAGTGTTTGCTGCTGTCAGTGCTTTAGTATAGTCATTCTAACAGGTGTGTAATGGTTTTTCAGCTTTTCGTTGTTTTAATATACCATTACCTAACAATATGATATTCAACATATTTTTAAAAGCCTACTCTAGTATCACCATCATTCTGGAATTTAATGATATAGAACTCCACAGAGTTCTCACTTTTGTGGGAAGAGAGAGATCAAGAAACAAAAAAAATAATATAATGTGATGCTATATATTCTAACATATCTAATATCTAAGACTTTGAAACATGTGAAATAATCTAACTAATGACAAACACAATAAAGAAATTAAGTCTGGGATGAGGAAAATGAATAAATATGTGGAGGATTCTCTATAGTTCAAAAGAGAGGGAATGTGATGGTGGTGTGGGCTAGGGTATCAGATGCAGAGTTGTTAAATGTTCGTAATTTGAAAAATCAGCTTAGATATGTGGTATGAGAAAGATAAATCAAGAGTTAATCCTAGATTCTTGTGTGTATGGTATTGCTATATACTGACTAGAAAGACAAGATAAATTAAATGGAATTAGGAAAAGCTGCAAACAAGTTTCTTCTGCAGTATGTTAAGGTTCTGTAACGACTAAACATTCAGCATAAAGTCACAAAAAATAACCATAAATTTAATCATTATTTCTCATACAGTCAAACATTGTTACTGGAATTATAAGACTAGAACACAATTTTACTGTAGAAATTCAAATTATTTCACTCTGTGGGAAGAACAGAGGGATAAAGGAATTTAAAACTGTCTCCCTGTCTACTTATTCACATTCCTTGCCAAGAATGGTTTAATATCCAGATGCTTCAGAAGAAAAGAAAAAAGAAAAGAAAACCCCTCCAGCATATGAGACCTGAAAATGCAGTAACACATTTTCATCTTTGCATTTGAAACTATTTTTCTTATAAAGGCTCATTCACACTGTTTAAACACAGATGTCTCTTCAGTTAAAGCTTTCCCTGAACCGTATTTAGCATAGTTATATATTTTCA
The DNA here is from genome assembly GCF_023699985.2 of Odocoileus virginianus. Taxonomy (NCBI): domain Eukaryota; kingdom Metazoa; phylum Chordata; class Mammalia; order Artiodactyla; family Cervidae; genus Odocoileus; species Odocoileus virginianus. The sequence goes on from NC_069684.1 coordinate 60,942,764, forward strand.
GCCGAAATTTAATTCCTCTCCATCTCTGATTTACATGTTAACAAGCTCTTTCTGGCAGTTGCTTTTAGAGAATAGATTGCAGTTCCAAGAATGAATGCATGGACTCACCCTGGAGGCTGTTAGAGTGGCTGAGAGGTAAATACCAGAAAATGGTTGAATTTAATGGCAACACTGCAGAGGTGGAGAGATTCAGTATAGTTGGTCATCATCTGGGTATAGGTGGTAAAGACAGGAAGTAATACAAGATGGCTCCTGGATTTCTGACTTTGAGAAGCTGGATAGATGGGAGAAGCCTTTATAGACACATTAAAGAACCACTACAAGATGAAAACTGTCACTATTTTGGCTGGCATTTGACACTGAAATGTGATTGGTTTAAAAAATATTTTTCATAAGCTATTCTTTTTTTTTTAATTTCTATAAACACAATTTGCAAGGAGAAAACAACATATTTCATGGGTGTCTATATTATTTGTTTGTAGCTCTTGGGTTTCTTAAGGAAAAACCTTTCTGTTAAGAAATTATAAAAATATATAATCATTTGCCATTTTAATAATTTTAATTTCCTATTTTTATTTTTCAGTTCAGTTCAGTTGCTCAGTCATGTCTGACTCTTTGCGACCCCATGAACCACAGCGCGCCAGGCCTCCCTGTCCATCACCAACTCCCAGAGTCCACCCAAACCCATATCCATTGTGTCGGTGATGCCATCCAACCATCTCATCCTCTGTCGTCCCCTTCTCCTCCTGCCCTCAATCTTTCCCAGAATCAGGGTCTTTTCAAGTGAGTCAGCTCTTCGCATCAGGTGCCCAAAGTATTGGAGTTTCAGCTTCAACATCAGTCCTTCCAATGAACACCCAGGACTGATCTCCTTTAGGATGGACTGGTTGGATCTCCATGCAGTCCAAGGGACTCTCAAGAGTCTTCTCGAATACCACAGTTCAAAAGCATGAATTCTTTGGCACTCAGCTTTCTTCACAGTCCAACTCTCACATCCATACATGACCAGTGGAAAAAATCATAGCCTTGACTAGACAGACCTTTGTTGACAAAGTAATGTCTCTGCTTTTCAATATGCTGTCTAGGTTGGTCATGACTTTTAATTAAGCTTATATTAATTTTGCACAGCATGTGAAAAGATACTAATCTATTTGGTCTTCAAAATGATTTCACTTATGTGAGAACTGTTTATCAACTAATAATATAGATTTTAATGGATCATTATCTTCTAAACACTGGAACATCAACAAATTCAATGAGATATCATCCAGCTAGTTTTCTGGAGATAAGACCTCATGGTCTTACAAATAGTTGAAATGGTTACATGTATATTCAAGTGCACTCATTTTAGGGACTGGCATTTCTGACGAATGTGTTCATATACTATCCCAGATTTTTTCTATTTTAATAAATTTAATGTTCAAACATAGATTGAAAACTATACAGCATAAATATGTTATAAAAGGTATAAAAATAAATTAGTAGTGATATCTTACATTTTTTATTACTTGGTTGATATAAAAAAGTGACCTGGAATGTTTTCTTTTTCATCATTTCATATACAAACCTAATGACAAACCATTCTCTGAGTATTACATTTAATCAGGTTGACTAAGAAAAACTGTTATATTTAAAATAAAGTGAAGAATGCATATATATATATATACACACACACATATTAATATATATAAATTTTAGATAATTCTAACTAATCATGTTTGTTTCATTTTAAATAAGCCTTTTTTTTTGGCTGAATACTTACATCCCACAATCTATATAACACTTCAGTTTTGTAAATCATCCTGCTATATTATTAATAACAATATGATCACTCTTTTCTTTTTTTAATTTTAATTTTAATTTTTATTTTTATTTTTTTTATTAGTTGGAGGCTAATTACTTTACATCATTACAGTAGTTTTTGTTATACATTGAAATGAATTAGCCATGGATTTACATGTATTCCCCATCCCAGTCCCCCCTCCCACCTCCCTCTCCACCCGATCCCTCTGGATCTTCCCAGTGCACCAGGCCCGAGCACTTGTCTCATGTACCCAACCTGGGCTGGTTACCTGTTTCACCCTAGATAATATACATGTTTCAATGCTGTTCTCTTGAAACATCCCACCCTCGCCTTCTCCCAGAGTCCACAAGTCTGTTCTATACATCTGAGTCTCTTTTTCTGTTTTGCATATAGGGTTATCGTTACCATCTTTCTAAAGTCCATATACATGTGTTAGTATACTGTAATGGTCTTTATCTTTCTGGCTTACTTCGCTCTGTATAATGGGCTCCAGTTTCATCCATCTCATTAGAACTGATTCAAATGAATTCTTTTTAATGGCTGAGTAATATTCCATGGTGTATATGTACCACAGCTTCCTCATCCATTCGTCTGCTGATGGGCATCTGGGTTGCTTCCATGTCCTGGCTATTATAAACAGTGCTGCGATGAACATTGGGGTGCACGTGTCTCTTTCAGATCTGGTTTCCTTGGTGTGTATGCCCAGAAGTGGGATTGCTGGGTCATATGGCAGTTCTATTTCCAGCTTTTTGAGAAATCTCCACACTGTTTTCCATAGTGGCTGTACTAATTTGCATTCCCACCAACAGTGTAAGAGGGTTCCCTTTTCTCCACACCCTCTCCAGCATTTATTGCTTGTAGACTTTTGGATAGCAGCCATCCATATACCGTGTTCATGGATTGGAAGAATCAATATTGTCAAAATGGCTATACTACCCAAAGTAATCTATAGATTCAATGCAATCCCTGTCAAACTACCAATGGTCTCTTTCATAGAACTAGAACAAATAATCTCACAATTTGTATGGAAATACAAAAAACCTCGAATAGCCAAAGTAATCCTGAGAAAGAAGAATGGAACTGGAGGAATCAATCTGCCTGACTTCAGACTCTACTACAAAGCCACAGTCATCAAGACAGTATGGTACTGGCACAAAGACAGAAATATAGATCAATGGAACAGAATAGAAAGCCCAGAGATAAATCCATGAACCTATGGTCACCTTATCTTTGACAAAGGAGGCAAGGACATACAATGGAAAAAAGATAACCTCTTTAACAAGTGGTGCTGGGAAAACTGGTCAACCACCTGTAAAAGAATGAAACTAGAACACTTTCTAACACCATACACAAAAATAAACTCAAAATGGATTAAAGATCTAAATGTAAGACCAGAAACTATCAAACTCCTAGAGGAGAACATAGGCAAAACACTCTCTGACATAAATCACAGCAGGATCCTCTATGACCCACATCCCAGAATTTCAGAAATAAAAGCAAAAATAAACAAATGGGACCTAATGAAACTTAAAAGCTTTTGCACAACAAAGGAAACTATAAGCAAGGTGAAAAGACAGCCCTCAGATTTGGAGAAAATAATAGCAAACGAAGCAACAGTGCTTTGTCTCTAAGGGGTATGTTTGAATGACCTTAGTCTTTTCTCCTCCCTGAAGAAAGCAAGCAGAGAGAGCTAAAAAGCACAATGTTCACTTTCTCTGGACTTCTGAGTGTTCCTACTAGCCTTCACACTGTATTCAGATCTGCACTCTCCTTTCAAGGTCTGGTCCTGCCTAAAGATCTAGTCAGCACTGGACCCCTCCACATATTATTTATTTAGGTATTCATGTACTCATGGCTATCAAAGATACTGATGATCCTTGAAGTTTTGCTGTGTGTGAACATAACTCATCCTCAGAGGTGTAACTGTGAAAAGTCTACTCAAGGAAGAGGGGATATGTGTATAATTACCATTGACTCGAGCTGTTGCAGGCTAGAAGCCAATGCAACAGTGTAAAGCAATTTTCCTGCAATTAAAAAATAGATTAAAAAATAAAATTGTTTTAAAACACAGGATGGCAAAATAATCCTGCTTAAGATGACAACTTCTTTAAATTTCTTAAATATTTTCCAATAATGATGGGATCAAAATTGTTGGGGGGCCTTATTTGCCTATACATAAAATATATAAAAAATGTTTTAAACTGCAGGATGGTAAAATAATTCAGAAAACTCTATAAGCTGCTGTTAAAAAAAAACAAAACTACTCAGTGCCTTTCTATAGTCTGTGCAGTAAATACACAAACTTTATAGATGAAACAACTTATAGCAGCAACATTTACAGTGATGAAAAATTGGAAAGAGTGTCCTTCGAAACTTGTGACTTAATTTTCACATAGCCATGACTTTAATTGTTGCCATGTAAATTACTAAAGCATAATGTGTAGTCCAACACATTTCAATTTTGGTTTTCTTTCCTCCATAAGAAATAAACTCAGTAGCTTTACTTTCCATCAATTGCAATAAATATAATTAGTCTTAAATACTAAAATTACAAATCTTTCTATTCAATCAGACCTTTCTAAACTTGTACCAAAAAAGTGCTTGTGTTCTGTGTACAACATCTAAACAAGTGTCATTATGACCTAAAAGCTTTGTGCCTTTTACGTACTTTAGTCTGAAACGTTTACTGCTACTGTTACATTTTGCAATTACAGTGAAGTGAGGCAGAAAATAGCAGTTCAAAAAATGTATTCAAGTAATGAAGTTTGAACCATTAGTTTCAAGGCTGTTGTTATTTTAGTAAATATTTAATCTTTCTAGCAGCATGGGTTCCTAATTGATCTTTAAGTATTATTGTTCCTGGACATTTCTAATCGACTCCTAATTGCTACATTAAGGCAGTTAGGGAATAAAATGTAATGGATTGTGGAGACTTTTATAGTACACTAAATCAACAGAATACAGTAAATTTACAATTCATTTTTGTCATTGAAAATTGAAACAGAGTACACTAATGCCCACATATATGCTCATCTTCCTTATTTTGAAGAGCTCAATCTAAAGAAAAGTATAAGTGATATATTCTATTTATGTCAAATGTGATATCACATGTCCAATAAATTTTAAGGTGATTTAAAATCTCTTAAGAATAGCTACTTTTGGTTTACAGGTTTCTATGTATTTTAAGTTTTATTTGGACCATGTAAAATATATCTACTCAATAGCAAATGAAGAGCTTTCATTAACTTATGAGGACTTTATTGAATATCTACATAATATACAAGATAATGCAAACTAGAAAGATATAACATAAACTCTTTCATATATTGCTAACAAGAGTTATGTAGACACATGGAGACAACTCTTACATCTCACATAAGATCCATTTCTCCCTTGCCTTAAATGTACTAATGTTACCAGTTATCTTTTCTGTATGCAGTAAAGATATGAAGTATGAAGGTAAGGTATACCTTACCTTCCACTGTATGCAGTTATTATAGTTAATAACACCCTTAAAATGGAATACTGTGAGTATATCACTCTTTTTCACAGGATTTCTAACTATTGCTACATGACAGCATCCTTTATTTGGTTAATCCTGGATATAATAATTCAAGCAATACAGTTCTTTAAAATAGTTACTTTTTGTTTTGTGAAAGCAAAACATTTCTATGGAGAAACACTCTTCCCCAGCACTCAGTCAGAAGGGGGCTCACCTCATGGGCATGGAGATTGTTTTCAGAGACAAACGCATTATGGACTTAACGCCTGTCACAGCCATGCCTCTACCTTTTTATGCCACTATCAGAAAGATGCTTTGTTTTTCCTTGGGTTACAATTTATAAAACTAAAGTGGCTGGAACCAATTTTGCCCCTACAAATAAAAAACCTAAAAAGAAATATAACAAAGGAGAACAAAGCTCTGGGGACGCAACTAAACTGGGTGCTATGGATTCTGTTTTTATTTTCATTTATTTTTATTAGTTGGAGGCTAATTACTTTACAATATTGTAGTGGTTTTTGCCATACATTGACATGAATCAGCCATGGATTTACATGTGTTCCCCATCCCGATCCCCCCTCCCACCTCCCTCCCCATCCCATCCCTCTGGGTCTTCCCAGTGCACAAGCCCTGAGCACTTGTCTCATGCATCCAACCTGGGCTGGTGGTCTGTTTCACCCTAGTGTTTGATCTCCTATATTCAGCTCTGCTTGAAGATTATGAAGCACTCGACTTCCCAGTCCCATGAGTGAATCCATGAGTTCACTTTTTGAGATGTTTTTTAAATTGGATTTTTGTTACATAAAAAGATTATTTATTAAAAATAAATAAATTGGTAATGATGCATAGACTGTTGGTAGTAATAGATGTAATTTTCTAAAGTAACTAGTGTTGGGGATAGGAAGGTAGAGAGTCAGAAACCTTAATCAAGTAATAACAAAATGTCTGTGTGTTATGTGTGTGTGTCACTATCATGCCTGACTCTTTGTGACCCTATGGGGTGTAGCCTGACAGGCTTCTCCATCCATGGGATTTTCCAGGTAAAAATACTGGAGTGGGTTGCCAATTCCTTCCCCAGGGATGGAACCTGGGTATCCTGCATTACCGGCAGACTCCTTACCATCTAAGCTACCAGGAAAGCCCAACAAAATGTCTAACTAATGCAAACTTTGTTGTTTCTTGTTGCTTAGATCAGAAATGTATTGATGCTACAGGCTTTGATGATATCAGGGTAGATATAAAAATGTCAAGGGAGGTTCAATAAAAATTTATAAAAAAGAGAAAAATGGTTGTAACCGGCACATGTGAATTGAAAGATGAATTCTGCCCTCATAAAGAAGACATTATACCTAAAGTTAGTGAACCACATGTTTGTAAGAGAGGGCCACACACCTTGTAGGGATTGAAAGTGAAATTCCCTTTCTAAAACTCATATTGGTGTAAGAAAAGGCACAGAAGCTAGAAACAGTAAGAAATGTCACTCTGACCCGTTCCAGCTGTTGCCTCAGCGAATGTGAAACTTCTCTGTAGAGTCAACCACCAATCTTTACTCTTTGTCTATGAGTTGATTTTTTTTTAAAGATTCTGCATTTAAATGAGATCATACAGTATAGTTGTTCCTTCCTATCCACAGATTTTACATTTGCAGATGCAAGCAAGCAGAGATCAAAAATATTTGAAAAAAATTCCATAAAGTTCCCCAAATCAAAACCTAAATCTGCCATGCCCAGGCAACACTTACATAGCATTTTACATTGTGGTGGGTAAAATAAGTAATTTAGGGATGATTTACAGCATATGAGACAATGTGTAAAGGTTATATGCAAATACAACACCATTTACATCATGAACTGGGCTGCTGTAAATTTCGGTATCCATGGGGATATCAATCCTCAGTGGAGACTGAGGGATGGCTGTATTTGTCTGTCTCTGATGAAATGGTGGTCAAAAGGTACAAACTTCTGGTATCAGATAAATAAGTTTGGGGATGTAAGGCAAAGCATGTTGATTGTAGTTTCAAACTGTGCATTTGAAAGTTGCTACAAAAGTAGATCTTTAAAGTTTTCTTGACAAGGAAAAATTATAACTATGTGTGCTGATGGATGCTAATTAAAATTATTGTGGTAATCATTTCACATTATATACATACATCCAATCACTATGGTGTACACTTTAATACTATATATTAATTACATCTCATTAATACTGAAAAAAAAAAGATTAAGCCATTAGGAGATAGCAAAGGGAAGGAGGAAAACTATTTCTATTCTTTTAAAAAAATGACTGAAATGATAATGACCAAGGTATCTGTGACTTGACCTCAGGAAGAAAAGTGAGTGGCACACTAATACCTATTATTTAAAGACAGATCTTACTTAAGGATGGAAAAACTGAAGCATTGGCTACTAGAAGCACATGGACTGGAAAAAAAATGAAAATTGACCAAAGACTACTGAGGTATTTTAGGGAGTCACAATCTGTCAAATGTTGGCTGGCATGATGGTGATGGAGTGTGAAAATAAGGCAACACAGGGAAGAAGAGAAGAGATAGAGTGAAAGAAAAAGAGTGTGATGCCATCTTCAGAGACCTGTAGCCAGCTTTGCAACCAGGATCCTAATTACAGAAACATTAACGCAGCCCCAGCCTTCCCCTTCCACACCACCCTGAGTGAAGTTCACAACCCTCCTAACAAAACAATTGCATGAATGCTTTTTTTAATCAACTACCTAATAATCTTTCTTCTTCCTTTCTTTTCTCTCTCTCCCTCCCTCCCTTTCTGTCTTTCCCCTCTCCCTCCCTCCCTCCATTGTTCCTTTTTTCTCAGGCCTACATCCTTGAATAGTTGAAAATTGAAAGAATATTAATATCTAGATTTGAATGAAAGATAGAAATTCAAAGATAAGCTACTTGACTGACATTGAGCCTGAAAGGAACGCACATAGTTTAGAAACTGTTTTCATTGCTTCTAGAGGTGAAAGAGGATGAAGTGTAAATACAAATCTCTAATTCTAATAGTATTTCAGCTTACATTAAGATAAAGTGGTTGTAGATGAATTCCATTTTCCCAAGATTTATAAGATAATTTAGGTGTGTTCAAGTATATAATGTCATTCCCTCCCCATGACATGTTTTTGGTTATTATTATATCTCAGAAATTCTAAACATGCTATGGTTGGATGGCATCACCAACTCAATGAACACGAGTTTAAGCAAGCTCCAGGAGATGGTGGAGGACAGTGAAGCATGGTGTGTTGCAGTCCATGGGATTGCAGAGTTGGACATGACTGAGCAACTGAACAACATGTGTTAGTGTATTGTTGTATTATATTATTATTATAATCACAATGAAGAACTTACCTTTTTTGACATAACTTGCATTATTAATAATATTTACAATACATATAAGATCCATGATACATCTAAAGAGAAATATTTTAGTGTTTAATTTTCTTTGTAATTAATGTTTGCAACTTTAATATTTTTGTCCTTAACAAAGTATTGAATTATTTGTTTATTAAGTTAAGCATCAATTTTGTTTTTACTCTTGAATGATAATTTGTACTAATTTATTTGCATTAATAATTGTGAGTAAATCATATGATTAAAGCTGTAAATACTCATTTTTAAAGTATAGAGAGAAACTAGTTAATAGATTTTTCTCATTTTATTTGAGGTCATTGAATTGCTGATCTTATTTGCATCCCACTATTTTCTTCTATGAAATTGTGAATAGTTGCTAATTCAACCATTCATCACTAATGTCCTTTTCATCTGAGGTTTATATTTTGTTATACAAAATGGATAATAAAAAGTTTCTGGAAATGTGACAGTATATTATTTCAATAAAAATTTGACTATATATATTTTACAAAACTTCAATTTAGATTCATGTTACCAGGGTAGCAGTTCATTATAATATTATGGCTAAAGCAGTTTATGTTCAATTTAGGGAAGCTCAGAATACCATAAATCTGAAATGATAAATTGGTCATACTCATTGACTATTGGAGTCAAGACAGACTTGACTTATTAAATCTGGTCAATTTCTAAAATGTAATTTATTTCCTCATTATAGTTATGATGAGAGCAGTAGCTACAGAACTGTTTAATTATGAAAAAAAAATATGCTGAATAACTATCTAATTAAAGTCACTAAACTTCTTGATGTTTTTCCTAATTAAGCCTGCAGGAAATGGAGGGGGTATTTCCAATTACCATAAACCATGTAAATACACTGATTGCCGCAACTGGATTTTGTCTTTACATTTAAAGACTTGGAAGGCATAGTGCACCCCAAAAGAAATAACATAATTTGATCATTTATTTTATGAAAAAATAAGCTAATAAACTGAGTCCAAAATATATAATCTTGAAAGAACAAAACGTTGAAGAAGGTAAAGATGATTACAGATCATAAGATTCTTGACATCAGTGACAATAAATTATGATTCTTTAAATTGCCAATATCTAAGATAGGTAAGGTAAGAATTTTTTCCCCATTATGTCTTAAAGGAAGAAACCTTGATTTGATTTCTTAAAATAATATGTAAAAAAAAAGAAAAAATGGGCAAAATTTTCCCTTTAACATTTTTTAAAAGTTACTAAAACTAAGAATGCTTTCTTTAGTGAAAACTTTCTCAGTGGAAATATGCGAGGTAAAAGTTTAAATATTTTAATCAATTGATTAATTATTAAGTACTTATAAAATACTCTTTATCTCTCCCAAATAATACTAGAGAAACTATTACTAGAAAAAAACTAAACTTACAGCACTAAATGAGAAAACTATCCTGTTGCATTATCAGCATTCTCTCAGAAGGGAAAATCAAAAGTGGGAAATGCATAGCACTTTGTGGCCTGGGTTCAGGTAATTTAAGACAGGCTTTCCATGGTGGGCAATTGCTTGGCATTTGGTAAAATTGTGATACTATTAGGATTGGTAGAGTGAGGAAAGCATCTTGAATGCTGATGAACAAACAGAAAGTGTTTAATAAGCGAGGTTTTTGCTATTGCCTTTGAAATTTAGTGGTCAAAATTTCTTCAAGTAAATTGTCAAGTTATTTCTTGGTTGATGGTTTAATCTTTCTTGCATATGGGCTTTTTGAGAGAAACAACTAACTCATGTTGATATGTGTCATCTACACATAGCACAGTCACGGTCCTATCACAGTCATGTTGACAAGGACCCTCTTGATGGTTAATACTGCATGGCTCATCTTGTTCTAAGTTCTTTTTAATTAACTAATTTAATTCTCATCCCAAATTTATAGATTCTGTTCTATTCTTTTTTTAATAAATATTTAATTTATTTATTTAATTTTGGTTGCTCTGGGTCTTGATTGCTGCTTCTGGGCCTTTTCAGTTGCAGAGAGTGGGGGCTACACTAGTTGTTGTATGTGGGACTCTCTTGTTACCAAGCACTGGCTCTAGATCATGGGCTTCAGGAGCTGTGGCTCATGGGCTCAGTTGCCCAGTGGCATGTGGGATCTCTCCAGACCAGGGATTGAACCCATCTCCCTCACATTTGCAGACAGATAATTATCCATTGGACTACCATAGAAGTCTGACATTCTATACCTACCCTCACTTTACAGATGAGTAAATTGAAGATCAGAAACATTTGCCTAGGGCCAAACATTAACATTTACACACTTATCTGTTAATGGTGTTATCTTTGAAGCAGAAGAAGTAGAGAGAAATGAGGAGGGGGAAGGAAATGTGGATAAAGAGCTATTATATTTGTTTTTCATAATAAAACAAAATGTATAAAACATTAAATACCCTTATAAATGAAGTATATAAAAAAGTGAGAGAAGGCATTGAGATATTCTATTCAAATTTTATCTCCAATATTTGCAAATATTAAAATGATCAAAATTGTTTCTTTTATTTCAAATAGATTAGTTTCAGAATCAACTTAAAATATGGCTTAAAAGAACATTCTGTTAATATATGCTTGTACAATTTCTGTATATTTTATTTTGAAAGCAACTGGAAAATATACATGTAACTGATGCATTTGTTTGTTGAGTAGTAAAAGGGATTAATTTCCACATGTTTTAATATGTGCTATGTGTTTGACAGGATTGGGTTTAAGAGCTGATTTTTGCAAATATCATTGGAAATGTACAGACTACTGGAATTAAGATGCAAACCTTACATTCTGAGAATTTAAAATGGAATAAACAATAGAATGAATATATCTACATTTTGTGGCAAAAGAATATAGGATATGTTAATATAATGCCATAGAGTTATAAAAGTGCTTACTTACCTATAAACAATAAATAAAATATAACTTTTTTTTGTTTCTTTATTACAATGGATATATTCTTACAAAAGTCTCTTACTCTTTCATTTCTCTAATGTGTCTAAATAAAATTTGTGATAGACATATCTTAGAGCTACATCTTTGGTACAATTAGATTGAAATGAAATTTTCTGACCAAATTAGCAGGAAGGAGTTTTAATGTAGGCAGAGGAGAAAGACAATTTCAGGAAAAGCAAAGAGACTGATCAGAAGCAATTAAAAATATCCTGGAGGTTTTTGAGGAATTACCTGATGTCTAGGGTGGCTTAAGTATAGTATTTGAGCATGAGAAGAAATGGATCTGTGTAAAGATAGATCAAAGAGAGTCTTGAGATATAGAGTTTAGACTTACATTGTTGAAAAAGAGCTATGAATATATTTGAGCAAGGAGGTAAAATGGTATTTGCATTTCAGAAGGATTTAAATATCAGGAAAATATGAAAGTGCGGAGAATTGATTGTAGCATGGGAAGTTTCATGGAGATCAATTAGAGGACAATTGACTCATTCTCATCAAGGGAAGTTACTTTGGAACAAGATTTGAAATCAAACTGTACAGAATTCCAATTATAGCTTTGCCACCTAGAAGCTATAAAAGACTTGAATACATCAACAACATGAATGACATAGGATTACGTGAAATAATGCTTGCAGATCAGAGTCCATGCACATACACATGCTGGATGGAGATGCGCTATGAGGAATTCAAGGGCCAGTCCACAGTTACAGTCACTAATAGCGGCTGTGAAGAATAAAGGATGGGCAGTTTTTTAGTATTATGGTGAGAGTTTCAGTTGGCTCAGTGGGTGGGATATTGCAATCTCTTAAGTTAAAGAAGACATAAAAAGGCACAGGTTTGAGAAAAAAGACAGGCTTTAGTTTTGGATATGTTGAATTAGATATGAAAGACCTGCAGGATCTCATGAGGGGTCAACAAACCTGACAGAACAGTGGTGAGGAATGGGACGATGAAAGAGGCCCGGAAAAATCAGTAGGTGTGGAATGAGTATGAAGTAGCATGTGGATTATATATGAGGTTCCAAGTTCTAGAGGAGAGACTAGAAGTGCTCAAACAGCTCAGACCAGTGGTTGTTTTTCAAAATGTATTTGTAATAATATTGCACTAAAGTGAGTAAATATATCTAGCAGATCAGTTCAGTTCAGTCGCTCAGTCATGTCCGACTCTTTGTGACCCCATGGACTGCAGCACACCAGGCCTCCCTGTCCATCACCAACTCCTGGAGCTCGCTCAAACTCATGTCCATTGAGTCAGCTATGCTATCCAACCATCTTATCCTCTGTCGTCCCCTTCTCCTCCTGCCTTCAATCTTTCCCAGCATCAGGGTCTTTTCAAATGAGTCAGTTCTTTGCATCAGTTGGCCAAAGTATTAGAGTTTCAGCTTCAGCATCAGTCCTTCCAATGAATATTCAGGACTGATTTCCTTTAGGATGGACCAGTTGGATCTGCTTGCAGTCCAAGGGTCTCTCAAGAGTCTTCTCCAACACCAGAGTTCAAAAGCATCAATTCCTCAGTGCTCAGCTTTCTTTATAGTCCAACTCTCACATCCATACATGACTACTGGAAAAACCATAGCTTTGACTAGATGGACCTTTGTTGGCAAAGTAATGTCTCTGCTTTTTAATACGCTGTTTAGGTTGGTCATAACTTTTCTTCCAAGGAGTAAGCATCTTTTAATTTCATGGCTGCAGTCACCATCTGCAGTGATTTTGTAGCCCCCTAAAATAGTCTGTCATTTTCCCCATTTATTTGCCTTGTTGTCATTCATCAGTTTGATAAAGCTAAATAGAAACATCCAACATTATGTTCATAATGCAATATTTCCACTGATGAAAAGCAACAATTGCAAAAATATAAAGAAGTCCGATATCTTAATATGTGGCTTATTTTATCATACATGGCTTTGTTGGTGCCTCAGATGGTAAAGAATCTGCCTGCAATGCAGGAGACCAGGGTTCCACCCCGGGTCAGGAAGATCCCACGGAGAAAGGGAGGCTGATGGTCTATAATCCATGGGGTAACAAAGAATTGGACACAACTGAGTGACACTCTATCATATATTTGATAGTGTAATGTTTTTCTCTTAAACAACACTATAAATCTGATACAACTTAGAATGGATTCATGCTTGAAAATTGTGAAGTTTCTGCTCTACAACATTTGCATAGGAGAATGAATATTTCAACTACCAAATGTTATTCTGTTTGTTGTGACCTTATTACTCACTTGTTGTAAAATATTTGATAAGTACATTAATAAATATTTAATGAAAATAAATCATGCAGTAAGAAAATGAAAATAAAATAATTTTATTGATGTGATATTTGATATAATTAGTCAGTTTTGGAAAGTAGTTATCATCATTTTCATCCATTAAAAGGTATTTTTTGAGTTGTCCCATCACTAGGTATTGTAAAAGGACCTAAATTATGATTAAAAATAATCAAAGAAACAAACAAGAAAAAAAGCATTGCTCTGTTGACAAAAAGTTTACCAATAAGACAAAGGAAGGAAGTAACTGTTGAAATAGAGACACTCATTGATTACTAATCATAGACATAGATACTGCTTCAAATATAAGTGATTTGTTTTTCAACATTACTTAAGATTGAAGCAAATTGGATTTAGGGGTAAATCACTGGCATTCATGATTTTTTTACTTCCAAAATGTTTTAAAAAGTAAGAGATGTCTGTTAATTCTACCTCACTGAAATACTAGGGATTCACAAAATATTTCCATAAACACTGTTTAACAAACAAAATCCATAGACTACTGATGCATACTTATGGTATAAAAGGTATTTCTAAAGCAATGTGTAATGTTGAGAGTAAAAAAGAAAGTTGGAATTTAAAACAAGTCTGAACTATATGAATAGCCATATTTCTACTCATTGAATTGCATATATAGGAATCACTAGTGTTCTAAAGATCATAAATGAGTTACAAGGAATGTGTTCACCATTTTGTTCAGTATATGTCAACACAATGCATTTCATCTCAGCTTATCATTTTATCACATTATTAACATGCTGTTACTATTGTTTGTTAAACTTCCTCTTTGTTAATATTATATTACATCAGAGCTTCAACTCATAAAAATAAATCACTGGGTCAAAATGGTTTATTGAGTTATTCTAGCAGTGATGAAAATAAAATTATAACTAGTGTAATGTAGAATTCAGCTGTAAATGTAAAATAAACAATGAAGAGAACTTAGGAAAACTTAGTTACCCTTTATTTGCCTTCTGAAAGCCTTGAGAGATCACCTGGGTTTTCCTTCCTTTCTTAAAGAAGCCCAACCTCCTCTTGACCATCCCTGTAGCTAGAACATGTTCATTCACATTCCTGACACATTTGGGGCTCAGGAAACTTGAGCTACCTGGCACATTCAGGAAACAGGATCCTTAAAAGCAGATGTAGATCCTACTATGACCTTCCTACACCAGCCAGTACCCTTTAAAACCTAAGCAATAATACTATTATTAAATATTGTTATATATATTTTACTATAATTGAAAGTTGCTCAGTCGTGTCCAACTCTTTGCAACACCACAGACTATACAGTCCATGAAATTCCCCAGGCCAGAACCCTGGAGCCTTTCCCTTCTCCAGGGGATCTTCCCAACCCAGGTATTGAACCCAGGTCTCCCACATTTTGCAGGCAGATATTTTGCCAGCTGAGCCACAGGGATAATTAAGTAATATTAAATATTGTCATTTAATAGTTATTATTACTACTACTCTTAGTCTATTTTTCAAGGCCTCCTTGACAAGGGGCTTCTAGTTCCCACCTCCAGTGTCAGCAATTACAAGTATTACCAAAAGGCAAGGGAATCTAACCAATTTTCACCAATTGGCCCAAGATTTGTAAGCTGCAAATTAAATCTTAAACCCAGATTCGTGTGTGTCACAACCACAAAACTATTCTAATGTCCGCACCCTCCGATGCCACCCATTTTGCCACTGTGGACTTACACTGACTTCTTTCTCACACCACTTCACCCCAACTCCCAACACCTACTCTCTCGTTTCCAAGGAAAACCATTAGTATATTGGAATAGTCACGCCCCAAGGGTTTACAGGAAGACCCAATTTATTTTGCTGGGACATTGTATGAGGGATTTGGTATTGCTTTGCAATTCGACTCTCAAACGGTATGCAGTTAACTTCATCCTTGACCTTTTATTTTTTGCCTTGTCTATGATATATTTTTATGATAATTTACTGACAGGGTGTGTCCCCGAGTGCCAGCAGTTCTTTTTTGCAGAGACTGAATATTTGCACAAATGCTGGGGGATCTCTGGCAAAATGATTACTGACCAACAGGCTGGTGCTGCCCCCGGGCAAAGTGCCTTCCTCTCTCTCCCTGGATCACAGTCCCACTGTCTCACTGCTGCTTTGGTGGGTGTTGCCCTCAACATCACCAAAATTGTTGGTTCCCGTCCTGCTCAGACCAGCTCCCCGGAGTCTCATGGCTCTGACCGCCCAGGCTAGCATGTGCCCAGCAGCTGTGTGTGCTCAGGGCATGAGCTGCCCACCCTTATTCTAAGGGTCCCATAACCCCTTCCCTCTCCACCCAGGGTGCCCACGACCTGGGTCTGCCTGTGCTTCTGTCACCCAGCATCTCCTTGGCTCACATGAATGCTCTACTGAGCAATTAGATTTCACTCACAAAATTAATGTTCAAAGATGGAGTTTAGAATTTCCAAGGACGACAGAAAAACATTTCATGAAGGGTGGGGAAGCGCCTGAAAATAGGGCTCTGTGTGACCACACCGGCTTCACACTCATGAAGCTGGTTCTTCCAGAGAAGCTTTCCTAAGGACGAATCAGAGCCTGAAGAAGGCAAACGCAACCCAGGGTAGGAGCCCAGCCTGATCTCAGTCCCATGAAAGTTGACGGAAACTACTGACAAGGGGCTGCTGTGACTCTGTACTTCTCCTCTTTATTACAGGGATTTTTTTTTTTTTTTAAGCTAATTCCATCTGTATTCCATTATTTAATAAGAGGCAGCAAAAGAAAATCTTTTTTTAAATTGGAAGTTGTTGGAATCAAGAAATATCAGTTCGGGACTTGGATTTGAGGCTATTATTAGATAGGATTTTGCGACCCTATGGACTGTAGCCTACCAGGGGATCTTCCCCAACCAGGGATCTTGCCCAGGTCTCTTGTGTCTCCTGCATTGGTGGGTGGGTTCCTTACCACTAGCACCCCCTGGGAAGTTCATTTTTCGCCCTTATCCACAGGCAAATGGTTCCAAGACTCCGGGTAGATGCCTGAAACTGTGGATAGTACTGAACCCTATATATACTATATTCTTCCTATATACATAGGGTAATGTTTAATG
Organism: Odocoileus virginianus; assembly: GCF_023699985.2. Lineage (NCBI taxonomy): Eukaryota > Metazoa > Chordata > Mammalia > Artiodactyla > Cervidae > Odocoileus > Odocoileus virginianus. The sequence continues at coordinate 60,959,746 of NC_069684.1, forward strand.
TATAAATTAGGTACAGTAAGAGATTAACAACAGTAACTAATAATAAAATAGAATAATTATATCTATACTGCAGTGAAAGTTACATGAATTTTGTCTCTCAAAATATCTTACTGTATTGTACTCACTCTTATGATGATGTAAGCTGCGACGGCGTGGAAGCACAGCCAAGAGGAGCTACCCCACATCCAAGGTCAGGGGCAGCGGCCAGAGGAGCTACCACAAGTCCACGGTAAGGAGCAGTGGCTGCACTTTGCTGGAGCAGCCGTGAAGACATACCCCACGAAAGGTAAGAGAAACCCAAGTAAGACAGTAGGCATGGAGAGAGGGCATCAGAGGGCAGACAGACTGGAACCACAATCACAGACAACTAGCCAGTCTTATCACAGGACCACAGTCTTGTCTAACTCAATGAAACTAAGCCATGCCGTGTGGGGCCACCCAAGACTGTCGGGTCATGGTGGAGAGGTCTGACAGAATGTGGTCCGCTGGAGAAGGGAATGGCAAGCCACTTCAGTATTCTTGCCTGAGAACCCCATGAACAGTATGAAAAGGCAAAACGACAGGACACTGAAAGATGAACTCCCCAGGTCGGGAGGTGCCCAATACACTATTGGAGATCAGTGGAGAAATAATTCCAGAAAGAATGAAGGGATGGAACTAAAGCAAAAATAACACCCAGTTGTGGATGGGACTGGTGATAGAAGCAAGATCACATGCTGTAAAGAGCAATATTGCATAGGAACCTGGAATGTTAGATCCACGAATCAAGGCAAATTGGAAGTGGTCAAACAGGAGATGACAGGAGTGAACATCGACATTCTAGGAATCAGTGAACTAAGATGGACTGGAATGGGTGAATATAATTCAGATGACCATTATATCTACCACTGTGGGCAGGAATCTCTTAGAAGAAAAGGAGTAGCCATGATAGTCAACAAAAGAGTTTGAAATGAGTACTTGGATACAATCTCAAAAATGACAGAATGATCTCTGTTCATTTCCAAGGCAAAGCATTCAATATCACAGTAATCCAAGCCTATGCCCCAACCAGTAATACTGGAGAAGCTGAGGCTGAACAGTTCTATGAAGACCTACAAGACCTTCTAGAACTAACACCCAAAAAAGATATCCTTTTCATTATAGGGGACTGGAATGCAAAAGTAGGAAGTTAAGAAACACCAGGAGTAACAGGCAAATCTGGCCTTGGAGTACAGAATGAAGCAGGGCAAAGGCTAACAGAGTTTTGTGAAGAGAACGCACTGGTCATAGCAAACACCCTCTTCCAACAACACAAGAGAAGACTCTACACATGCATATCACCAGATGGTCGACACTGAAATGAAATTGATTATATTCTTTGCAGCCAAAGATGGAGAGGCTCTATACAGTGAGCATAAACAAGACCGGGAGCTGACTGTGGCTCAGATCATGAAATCCTTATTGCCAAATTCAGACTGAAATTTAAGAAAGTGGAGAAAACCACTAGACCATTCAGGTATGACCTAAATCAAATTCACTATGACTATACAGTGGAAGTGAGAAATAGGTTTAAGGGACTAGATCTGATAGACAGAGTGCCTGATGAACTATGGACGGAGGTTCATGACATTGTACAGGAAACAGGAATCAAGACAATCCCCAAGAAAAAGTAATGCAAAAAAGCAAAATGGCTGTCTGAGGAGGACTTACACATAGCTGTGAAAAGAAGGGAATGAAAAGCAAAGGAAAAAGGAAAGATATACCCATTTGAATGCAGAGTTTCAAAGAACAGCAAGAAATCCATGGCTAATTCATTTCAATGTATGACAAAAACCACTGCAATGATGTAAAGTAATTAGCCTCCAACTAATAAAAATAAATGGAAAAATAAATAAATAAATAAAATAGCCAAAAAAAAAAAAAAAAAAAGAATAGCAAGGAGAGATAAGAGAGCCTTCTTCAGTGACCAATGCAAAGAAATAGAGGAAAATAATAGAATGGGAAAGACTAGAGATCTCTTCAAGAAAATTAGAGATAACAAGAGAACATTTCATGCAAAGATGGGCTCGATAAAGGACAGAAATGGTATGGACCTAACAGAAGCAGAAGATATTAAGAAGAGGTGGCAAGAATACACAGAAGAACTGTACAAAAAAAGATCTTCATGACCCAGAATATCACGATGGTGTGATCACTCACCTAGAGCCAGACATTGGAATGTGAAGGTAAGTGGGCCTTAGGAAGCATCACTACGAACAAAGATAGTGGAGGTGATGGAATTCCATTTGAGCTATTTCAAATCCTGAAAGATGATGCTGTGAAAATGCTGCACTCAATATGCCAGCAAATTTGGAAAACTCAGCAGTGGCCACAGGACTGGAAAAGGTCAGTTTTCATTCCAATCCCAAATATAGGCAATGCCAAGCAATGCTCAAACTACTGCACAATTGCACTCATCTCACACGCTAGTAAATTAATGCCTAAAATTCTCCAAGCTAGGCTTCAGCAATATGCGAACTGTGAAATTTCAGACATTCAAGCTGGTTTTAGAAAAGGCAGAGGAACCAGAGATCAAATTGCCAACATCTGCTGGATCATCGAAAAAGCAAGAGAGTTCCAGAAAAACATCTATTTCTGCTTTATTGAATATGCCAAAGCCTTTGACTGTGTGATTAAAATAAACTGTGGAAAATTCTGAAAGAGATGGGAATACCAGACCACCTGACCTGACTCTTGAAAAACCTGTATGCAGGTCAGGAAGCAACAGTTAGAACTGGACATGGAACAACAGACTGGTTCCAAATAGGAAAAGGAGTACATCATGGCTGTATATTGTCACTGGGCTTATTTAACTTACATGCAGAGTACATCATGAGAAATGCTGGGCTGGAGGAAGCAAAAGTTGGAATCAAGATTGCTGGAAGAAGTATCAATAACCTCAGATATGCAGATGACACCACCCTTATGGCAGAAAGTGAAGAAGAACTAAAGAGCCTGTTGATGAAATTGAAAGAGGAGAGTGAAAAAGTTGGCTTAAAGCTCAACATTCAGAAAATTAAGATTATGGCATCCGGTCCCATCACTTCATGGCAAATAGAAGGGGAAACGGTACAAACAGTGTCAGACTTTATTTTTCTGGGTTCCAGAATCACTGCAGATGGTGATTGCAGCCATGAAATTAAAAGATGCTTACTCCTTGGAAGGAAATTTATGACCAACCTAGATAGCATATTGAAAACCAGAGACATTACTTTGTGAACAAATGTTTGTCTAGTCAAGGCTATGGTTTTTCCAATGGTCATGTATGGATGTGAGAGTTGGACTATAAAGAAAACTGAGTGCTGAAGAATTGATGCTTTTGAACTGTGATGTTGGAGAAGACTCTTGAGAGTCCCTTGGACTGCAAGGAGATCCAACCAGTCCATCCTAAAGGAGATCAGTCCTGGGTGTTCATTGGAAGGACTGATGTTGAAGCTGAAACTCCAAAACTTTGGCCACCTGGTTCAAAGAGCTGACTCATTTGAAAAGACCCTGATGCTAGGAAAGATTGAGAGCAGGAAGATAAAGAGGATGAGATGGTTGGATGGCATCACTGACTCAATGGAAATGGGTTTGGGTTACTCTGGGAGGTGGTGATGGGCAGTGAGGCCTGGTGTGCTGTTGTTCATGGGGTCACAAAGAGTCGGACACGACTGATCAACTGAATTGAACTGTAGCTGATAAATGCCTGCATGATGAGATGAAGTGAGGTGAATGACTCCACACTGTAGGACTACTATGTTTTTCTGATACTTCAGTAGGAGCATCATCCTTTTCTGGTGATCCTGGATCATTAACCTGTGGTGATATCCATGGGCCAATGTCAGGAACAGATGATGTTAATGGTTGGGGCTCCCAGGTAGGATGGAGAGAAAGATTTGCAATTTGAAACTTATGAATTGTTTCTGGAATTTTCGATTTTATGTTTTCAGACCATCTTTAACTGAGGGACATTGAAATTGTGGATAAGGCAGGGGACTACTGTAATTTTAATATGAATATCATTGGCCTTATGTGTGATCACCATGAAAACTAGTTTCAAGTGCCTTGGGCTTCCCTAGTGAATCAGTTGGTAAAGAATCTGCCTGCAATGGATTTGACCCCTGGGCTGGGAAGATCCCCTGGGGAAGGAAATGGCAACCCACTCCGGTATTCTTGCCTGAAAAATCCGATGGACATAGGAGCCTGGCAGGCAGCAGTCCATGGGGTCACAAGAATAGGACACGACTTGGTGATTGAACCACCACAAGTGCCCTATTCTCTCCTGATGGAGACAATGTGAGGTCACTTTTGTTATTCACTAAAATTCGGGCATTACTTTCAAGAAGTTAAATGTGAAGTATTTGGGAAGAAGCTTTCAAAACAAGTCACAAAATTCTCTTTTATTCTGCCTCTGATATGAAAACACATGTCCCACTGCAGCCTCTAATAGTCAAGGTCTGTGGGAGACAATGATCAAGTTCCCATGCCAACCTATATGAAATGAACACAAATAAAATTCTGATGCTAAAAGCAACTGAAAATTAGTTTGTATCCTACATGTAATCTGGAATGATAGAAATAATGAATTATATAGAACAATGGAAAGAGAGTAAATTCTAAAAAAAAAAAAATAAAGGGTCAGGTTGAATTTTAAATTGAGAATAAATGTCAGGGTATGAGTTACTGTAAAGATTTTTGAGTCATCTTTATATAAAAATAGTTATCTCCTTTAAAAACAATTCATAACTTTCAAAGATAAACAGGAAATAAGGCTTTGCAGGCCTAATCTAGTAAATATTGTCATTGAAAGCAGTGAAGACATCAAATTTAGATATATCATTTAAAGTCGCAGTCTACAGAGAAGAAAACTCAAACCCTAGTATATCACACTGTTAGGAATATGTAAAATAAGATTTAAAGTTGGTGGAAAATAGACTTAGGAAAAAGCAGTATGAGTGGTTGGTACTTTTTCTCATATTACATGTCTGATCTGTGTATATAATCATTAAGATACAATTGATTAGAGTAATTAAATACCAACATATTTTTAAACAAATAATTTGGTTAGAATGGCACAAAACTATTATTATATACATATATTATGGAGAAGGGCTTAATGGCTGTTTTTATATTTTTATTGCAGAAAATGCATAACAGAGGAAGGAGATTTCCCCTCTAGTTAATGACAATTTTAAAGACATGCTCTAGAATGGAAAATGATATTTCAGTGTAAATGCCCCTGGACTATCAACTATGTGGCAACAAAGAAGACTTTCCTACAAAATTAAAGACACTGCAACTGAATTCTAAGATTTATTCTATGATTTGTTCATACAGAAAATCTGGAAGCTAAAAAACATTTCCATATATTTATTCAGTGTTGAAAAACATTCTAAAAATGTGATCACTATTTTATGTACTCATCCGTGTACATCTCTTCAAATGGAAGGTGTTTTTAAGTACAGTAAGTACAGAGGTGGGATGACTTTGGAAGAAAAGATGCATTTAGATTTTTAAAAATAATAAATGATTTTTATATTATTCATTAAATGATTATTTTCAGAGAAACTAAGTTCTACTATGTAAGGTAATTTCCTTCAGTTTACATCTCAGTTGTATGGTCAATACCTTGAGTAACCTGAACTGATCTATTCAAATCATTTAACTTTCAAAGATTTTCATTTAAGAAAAAATATTTGCAGTTATTTAAACTTCAGTATGCAAATTCAGGATTTACATATAATATACTTTAATTACACATGTCTGACCTTTTAATTCACTTGATTCCTAATAAATTTTCATCATAGACACAACACTTAGCAGAGTTTTATTTATTTGAGCTATTTAGCTGTATGGAACAAAGTACAGGCAAGGATGAATTTGAACATGTAAAAAATGTGCTGTGTGCTATTTTTAGTCACTCAGTCGTGTCCGACTCTCTACACCCCCATGGACTGTAGGCCCCCAGGCTCCTGTGTCCATGGGGATTCTCCAGGCAAGAATACTGGGGTGGGTTGCCATGCCCTCCTCCAGGTGATCTCCCAACCTGGAGGTAGAACCCAGGTCTCCTTCATTGCAGGTGGATTCCTTACCATCTGAACCACCAGGGAAGTCCATCTAAAAATTGACAGAGTAGTAATAAGGCTGATTAGCATTTACTGAACTTTGTGGCAAAGGCTCTGCTAAGAGCATCACATCAACCATGTGGCAACTTTATTTAACCATCACAAAAACTGCTATTATGGTGTTGGCATATGGTATTGGTATTATGGGTTTGTATTATGGTGTTGGTATATGTTGGTATTATGGGTTGGTTGTCCATCAGATTTCCCAGGCAAGAATACTGAAAGGGTTGCCATTTTCTTCTCCAGGGTATCTTCTCAAGCCAGGGGCCAGACCCGGGTCTCCTGCCTTGCAGGCAGATTCTTTACTAACTGTGCAATCCAGGAAGCACTTAATGCCCTCTTTGGAGATCTGTAAATTTTGGTTTGCTTTAGTGAGGTAATGATGTTAGACATCGGTAGTGTCAACACATTTTGTTCTAGATGCTGAGTTTTATGCTTCATCACAATCATTTTATACCTATAACTTATACCACCATTCTGTTATAGCCTTTGCAAATAACCATACATTTAATACCTCCTTCATGTAGAGATATGAAAACAGCTTATGAATTAAGCCAAAGTTTCTTTCTATACACATCTCTTTATAAATGAGAGAAACTTTCCAAGAATTCTCACCAACCTACCTAAATTTCATTGGCAGCAAAGGTATGCTGCTGCTGCTGCTGCTGCTAAGTCGCTTCAGTCGTGTCCGACCCTGTGCGATCCCATAGACAGAAGCCCACCAGGCTCCTCCATCCCTGGGATTCTCCAGGCAAGAACACTGGAGTGGGTTGCCATTATAGCTAATGCTAATACTTGTGCTAATACATGGTCCACGTATATATTCTCAAATATCAATGTTAAAATAAACTCAGTATTTTCATTAGAAAATAATTTCTAGCCTTGTAGTATTTAATATTGTTGCCCAATCAAAGAGAACTGTATATCTTTTTTTTACTGTTGAGTCTTATTTTTATTTTATAAATTAAAAAACATTGAAATAGAGCTGATTTAAAATGTTGCATTGGTTCCTTCTGTACAGCAAAAGTTATATCCACTCTTAAAAATTATTCTGCCATATATGTCATTACAGAGTGTTTAAAAGAGTTATATGTTTTTTAAAAAGTCTAGTTTCAACAGGTAGCTTTTTGGTTGTTGATAATGTAAGAGTGATGGTAATAATGCATATTGGGTTTTTTTTTGTAGGCTTATGAATATCTCTGTATATTTTTGTGTACATAAGTATATTTATATGTATTTCTGATTTATGAGTAGCTGAAAAATAAGTATTATATATATAAAGCTAATCTGATCATTGGTTATGGCATTTATTTAAAAAAAGGAAGTTGTAAATTCCTAACCAGCTGTACATATATTATTCTTGATAATGAGTCAACCAGTCACTTGGGACTAATTATTAAACAAACACTAAAGTCCGAGTATTTCTACTTTTCCTAGATAGTGAATACATTACAGTTCTACATAGTTTTATATCTATATGTAACCTTACACTGCTACAATCAAAATATAACACAAGTGCTTATGAAAGTATAACACAAATTATCTGTAAACATTGATTTCTATTCTCTAAGAGTTGGTAGCACATATGTCATGAGCACATGTTCTAGGTGACCCATGGTATAATTTCAAATCACATCTCATAAGTGTCTCATGAAATACTAGTCCCAAATATTTTTAATATGTGTTTTTAAAAATAAAAATTTAATGATTACTTTTTAGACAAACAAAATGAGAAATTTTCCGGTTAAACAGTCAGGTACTTCTCCTCATCACAGGCATTCTCAGAGCGTTTAATATACAAAACCATTTTGTGAAGGAGAATGCACTGGCAGCATTTTCAAAACTTATTTCCCTTAGAAACCTTTTTGGTCCTAACCAAAATGAAATGTTTGTTAGATCTATGTCCTATAGAACACATTTTTATAAATGTTACTATAGTAATGGTCACAGTGTAAAGATGATTTTCTTTTCTCTTCAGAATTTATCTGCCAGTGGGTGCTGGATCTAGGTTAAATAACTGCTTAAAATCATTTCACATAATGAAGTTCGTTAGAAGGAGCAGTATATTTACTTCTGAATGTTAAATAAATCTGCTACCAAGAAGAAACGACTTAGTGACTTACCTATTTGAATTACCTACTAATTATATCACATGACAGTCACCTAGTTTATATTGCCAGTGTAGAAAGATGTCTGTTTGAAGAGGACATACAGGTGGCCAATATGCCCATGAAGAGATGTTCAAAATCGCTAGTAGAGAAATGCAAATCAAAACTATAATGAGATATCACTTCACACCAATCAGAATGGCCATCATCAGAAAATCCACAAACAACAAATGAGGAAAAGGTATGAAGAAAAGGAAAATGACTATTTGAAGGGAATGAAGATTCTTTTATAGTAACCATGCATTTTATTGGAGACCAAATTTGGTCTCTCAAGCACATTCAAACAATTGATCACCCAGTAAGACTATTTAGGACCCTAATATTCTGTGCTGTCAAAAACTGTGTTTAAACCAGTTTTAATTTGTGATATGTAAAAGACAAAGATTTGAGCACTGTAAGAATTGTGATAAAAATGGAGGGGAAAAACTTGAAGAAAGTGAGATTAACTATAAAAGTTAAAATGTCAGGTCTTAATAGTGCATTTCTGATTCGAGGCTAATGAAAGTATGAATTTTAAGGTCAAGGAAATTTAGCAGAATGGAGAGTGTAAAAGAGGTCAGCAGTTGGGAGACTAGCTGCTCCATTAAACTAGTGACTATATCACCTTGGTGACCCTCCAAATCAAGAGAATGAGAGCAAGAATCTTTAGAAAATTACAGAAAAAAAGGGATCTCTGTTCTCTCCTGAAACTTCTTCTTATTATTATAAAAGAAGACTAAAGAACATATGAAGGTAAGCAAAAGAGAAATACAGTGTTAAAATAAATCTAAAGAGGTAAGAAGTTATGGGGAAGCAAAAAAATTCCCAATTAAATAATAAAATGGGATTAGATAAAATACCCTAGGAATAATTGTTCTATGGAAGAAAATGTAGACAAAGAAACTCTTATCTCAACAGAGTTTCTGAAAAATGATATATGACAGCATACCAGCTTCAAGGTCAGTTCATTTTACATCAACAGAGTGGAAGAAACAATCATAAAAGGCTTTCCCCTACTGGAGAAGTTACTGCTTTTACTTAGCTGTAAGAGGAAATCAAGGGAAATTCAGAAGACACTAACTCCTATTTAACCTCATTGGTTTCATCCTCTTCAATGCTGTACTCCACCCATCATCTCGCCAAGAGTCATGAACTAGAAAATAATATAAAACTCCCCAATTCAGTTCAGTTCAGTTGCTCAGTCGTGTCCAACTCTTTGCGACCCCATGGATTGCAACACACCAGGACTCCCTGTCCATCAACAACTCCCAGAGTTTACTCAAACTCATGTCCATTGAGTCGGTGATGCCATCCAGCCATTTCATCCTCTGTTGTCCCCTTCTCCTCCACTGATTTCCTTTAGGATGGACTGGATGGATCTCCTTGCAGTCAAAGGCACTCTCAAGGTCTTCTCCAACACCACAGTTCACAAGCACCAATTCTTCAGTGCTCAGCTTTCTTTATAGTTCAACTTTCACATCCATACATAACTACTGGAAAAACCATAGCTTTGACTAGATGGACATTTGTTGGCAAAGTAATGTCTCTATTATTTAATATGCTGTCTAGGCCGGTCATAACTTTTCTTCCAAGGAGTAAGTGGCTTTTAATTTCATGGCTGCAGTCACCATCTGAAGTGATTCTGGAGTCCAAGAAAGTAAAGTCTCTCAGTGTTTTCATTGTTTCCCCATCTATTTCCTATGAAGTGATAGGACTGGATGCAATGATCTTAGTTTTCTGAATGTTGAGTTTTAAGTCAACACTTTCACTCTCCTCTTTCACTTTCATCTTGAGGCTCTTTAGTTTTTCGCTTTCTGCCTGAAGTGTGGTGTCATCTGCATACTGAGGTTATTGATATTTCTCCCAGCAATCTTGATTCCAGCTTGTGCTTCATCCAGTCCAGCATTTCTTATGATGTACTCTGCATATAAGTTAAATAAGCAGGGTGACAATATACAGCCTTGAAGTATACCTTTCCTGATTTAGAACCAGTCTGTTGTTCCAAGTCCAGTTATACCTGTTGCTTCTTGACCTGCATACAGATTTTTCAGGAGGCAGGTCAGGTTGTCTGGTATTCCCATCTCTTTAAGAATTTTCCACCATTTGCTGTGATCCACATAGTCAAAGGCTTTGGCATAGTCAGTAAAGCAGAAGTAGATGTTTTTTCTGGAACTCTCTTGCTTTTTCAATGATCCAACAGATGTTGGTAATTTGATCTCTGGTTCCTCTGCCTTTTCTAAATCCAGCTTGAGCATCTGGAAGTTCTCATTTCATGTACTGTTGAAGGCTGGCTTAGAGAATTTTGAGCATTACTTTGTTAGCATGTGAGATGAGTGCAATTGTGTGGTAGTTTGAGCATTATTTGGCATTGCCTTTTTTGGGGATTGGAATGAAAGTTTTATCTCTAAATGATTTGAGAGTTTAACTTTTTGTCTAAAGAACTGATCCCCAATCAGATTCTTTGGAAACAGTCATTTAAAAAGAGAATATTACCAATGTAAATACTGCCAAATTGGAATAAGAAGGGACAAAATTTGTACAAAATTAAAAGAGGCTTTTGAACTTTAAAACTACTATGGACAGGGATGAGGCTGGGAAAACTACTCAGTTGTAGACAAGACTTTCTTTTGGAAAAGAAACAATGGCTCAGAGAGAACCAAGGTTCTGAGAAGTGGAGCCCAAAGCCACAGAGAATGATTGTTAGGTGGCAGAAATGAGCTGCTATCCAGGGAACTGGAAACATGGGTGCAGCTGGATTTCAGAAATGCTACAGTCCAATGAACTCCCACTCTTTTCCTATTTTCTAAGTGAAAGTGCCTATAATGGTTGCATTATGACTTGCTGCTCTAGGGTGTGTGGTGGCAAATAACTTGTCTCTTTAATCTTCAAATCCATACTTGAGAATCTGCATTCATACCTGATCCTGATGTATTCAATAGATAAATAATTTATTCCAAGACAAACCATTTTTTTCTATCCCACAGGCTACTCTTATAATGTGACACTGACATTTCATCCTTACAACTTACAGAAGTGAGAGACACCTTTCTCTCTCTCTCTCTTTCTTTCCCTCCTTCTCTCATTACCAGCAACTGGAATACAACCAACATATTTTTTAAGGAAGTCTACACCATATGGGCTGCAAAGATCCCTTGTAGGAATGGGCTTCCCTGGTGGTTCAGATGGTGAAGACTCCACCCACAATGCGGGAGACCTGGGTTCAATCCCTAGGTTGGAAAGATCCCCTGGAGAGGGGAACAACTACCCACTCTAGTACTCTTGCCTAGAGAATTCCATGGACAGAGGAGCCTGGTGAGCTACAAGCCATGGGTTCACAAAGAGTCTGACATGACTGATTGACTTTCATTGCATATGGAGATGCCATTTGCTGGTGCTCAGGCTGACAGTCTCCTTGGGGAGCAGAGATAAGCTCTCCCTATTAGATTTACAGCCATAATTGTGGTTCATAGACTCTGTCAGCATAAAATAATGGTGTATCTTTATCATTACACTTAGGGATCATTTATTAAGAGCAACTGCTGAATAAATTTATTATAATATTGTGATATAAGCTAATTCTATGCAATAAATGAATTGGAAGAAGCAACAGCATGAAAGAACTCACAAAGAAAAATGTTAGGGCAGGAAGTCAGTCTGTTTTATGTATAAACACTCTACTGAAATGTTAAGAAATAAATCAATTATATCCTCATTCAGACTACTTTAGAATTAAAAATTCAAAGACATTACAATCAAAAGGGATAAAAGATTCACTCAAAACCTCATATAATCTTTACTGGGTTCCTTAAGTAAATGTGCTCTCTACACACACTGCTTAAAAATTTTTACCATTTTTTTTTCATGTAAAACACAGATAGTATTTGTCTCATGTTCTATTATATATTATACATTTCCTGAGAGAAGAAGATATATCTTTATTGCTTTACCTTCCCCACAATTCTCAGCTTTGTACTTTATATTGTCGTTGTTCAATCGCTAAGTCATGTCTAACTCTTTGTGACCCCATGGACTGCAACACACGAAGCTTCTCTGTCCTTCACTATTTCCTGGAGTTTGCTCAAACTCACATCAGTTGAGCCAGTGATACAATCCAACCACCTCATCTTCTGTTGCCCCCTTCTCCTCCTTGCCCTCAATCTTTCCCAGCATCAGGGTCTTTTCCAATGAGTCGGTTCTTCGCATCAGGTGGCCAAAGTGTTGGAGTTTCAACTTCAGGTGCTATGGTGAAGGAACAGAGGGCCCTTGAGAAACAGAAAACAACATATAGGCTTCCTTAAAATAAAACGTTCCCTGACATTCAGCATCAGTCCTGCCAATGAACATTCAGGGTTAATTTCCTTTAGGATTGACTGGTTTGATCTCTTTGCTGTCCACAGCAGTATTTTACATAGTAGATGCTTACTCCTAAGTGAATAAATGGCTTATAGCTGAAAAAGCGACTAAATTAACTCCTTTTAGTTATAAATTCTTTACAGATACTATTATTCTAAAATTAGAATTCATGAGGCCATAGTTTAATTTTTTATAAATGTTTTTAAGTAAACTAATTACATTGTAGCAGTTGATATCATTGTCATATAAGTAGTTCCAAGAACAAAGAGAAATTTAGATCATTAGCAGATGAATTTAAGTTATTTAAAAGTGGTGCTTCAGAAGAATCTGTGTATTAGGAATTATAAGTCCTATTCATTTCATGTAAACTTAAATTGAACATTAATACCACAATACTGTAAATACTCAGTGCATTACTTATTGAGGGAAAATGTTCTTGCTTTTAAGCACACATACTAATGCAGGAAAATTAAGTAACTAAATGCATTTGAAATATGCCAACACAAAGTTTAGTTATAATTGTGCCATTTTAATTGGGACTAATTCATCTCTCCAAAATGAAAGTTTCCTTGCCTCAACCGCATTTAATTACACTCACCATGGTGCTTCACTGGTCCTCTGGTTATACATCTTTGAAAGCAAGTTTTTCATATAATGCAATTTCAAAATATTTACTCATAAATTTTAATGAAAACATCTCTGTAGCACATGAATCATAGTTGTTGAATACCTGAAGCTACTCCTTTCTTATAAAGAAAAACATTGAGATTTTTAAATAATGCTGTCTTATACTACTGATTGTTTACATTATTTAAATTCTTGTCAATTCATATTTATTAAGACTAAACAAAATATATACACATGCACGGGCTTCCCGGGTGGTGTTAGTGGTAAAGGACCCACCTGCCAATGCAGGAGACATAAAAGAGGTGGGTCCCATCCCTCTGTTGGGAAGATCCCCTGGAGGAGGGCATGGTAACCCACTTCAGTATTCTTGCCTGGAGAATCTCATGGTGTTGCAGAGTTAGCCACAACTGAAGTGACTTAGCCTGCACACACTCTGCTGTCTTCACTCCTTTATCTTAGTGGCAAAACTTGACATATTAGTAGTCTCTCAAAAAAATCTTGTAAATTTCTTGAAAAAGATTCTGATTTTTTTTTAACTGCAAAAAGTACAAAGGTTCCCAGTTGTAAATATGAATGATGAACTCACTGGATAGACTATATTCAAAGCAGAAGTTCAGAATTCTAAAATTTTAGTCTCACTGCTTATGTTCTAATCTCTGAACTGCCCCAAATGTTTCAGGTCACTCGTTTATGCAATTATCTCTTATCAAGCATTAGTATATCCAATATTCTGCTTGTCTAACCTTATCAAACAACCTCAGCTTTAAAAATCTTCTGTTTCCCATTATCTAATGTATAAAATTATGATTCTTTAGTGTGATGTATCTGCCCTTTAATCTCTGTCCCTAATTTAAGAGCCTGATTTCATATCTAACTATTTCAAGTGAGATGCCCTGTGTTCTATTCATATGGGCATGTCATCACACCCATAAAAATATATTTCTCATATTTGATTACAAGATCAAATATATATAGTTTTCACACCTGATTACAAGATCAAAAAGCAATTATAGAATATAAGCAAAAAAAACAGGCCAGAGGAGACATTTTATATAAAAGCAAACAAGAATAATAAAATAGGATATATGTAGGACTATAGTCATTATGTAGATGTGTGTACACAATAACGTTATAACCTGGCAGAGAATAGAACCACATGAACTCTTAGTTTTGATCACAAGAAATAAAAATATATATGAAATAGTTAAGAAAGCTGAAGTTTTTCTGGGTGTTCAAATCTAAGTGCAAATCCATGGAAAATCTCTTTGAAGAAGTATGGAAGGGCCTCACAGTTTGACATGTACGGATTTGACATGCGGTAGGGACACTTTCCTAATAGAAACTTCTCATTCTGTGAAAATATTAATTTAAATAACATTTGGGAAATTTTTTCAAGTGGCAAATTTGGTTTATGGAACTGAATTATCTAGGTTTTGAGTGAGTCTAAGTGAGGAACCCACATTTCTTTTTACTACTTGCCTTTATATGTGCATTTACTAGGAAAACAGTGATTTCTTAAAATGTACCCAAATTAAGATAACTGTCATGAATATCATGTCATGTTCTTTGTAACTGACCTAGTAATGCTTTTCATTGCAAATGAAAGTACTATTTTAAAATGCAAATACAATGAAGGAAAATTGTGCATTCCAAGCAAATCTATCCTAATGGTTACATGTATAATATGGCTTGATCTTTAGACAAAATAATTAACATGGAAGCAGTATACTCTCAGTTCATCCTCCACAGATACCAATAAAGTTAATACTTATTGCCTAATAAATATGTTTCTGATTCATGTGTTTATATTAGATGTCTTGGTGCTGATTTACTCTAAAGTCCAGGTTATGAAATGGCAAAAAGTAATACTTGGATGGAAGCAGGAGTGAACATAAAGGAGAATAAAGGGTAACTCTAAAGCTGGCAAATTACACATTAAAGAATCAACTGCTACTGCTAAGTCACTTCAGCTGTGTCCGACTCTGTGCGACCCCATCCCTGGGATTCTCCAGGCAAGAACACTGGAGTGGGTTGCCATTTCCTTCTCCAATGCATAAAAGTTAAAAGAGAAAGTGGAATCGCTCAGTCACGTCCGATTCTTCGCGACCCCATGGACTGCAGCCTACCAGGCTCCTCTGTCCATGGGATTTTCCAGGCAAGAGTACTGGAGTGGGGTGCCATTACCTTCTCCAAGGAATCAACAGGAGACGGTTATTTTTATCATCATCATCATCATCATCATTAATATCTTCATTTGTTGTCAACACTGAAAACTTATTTGTAAGTTTTCCACATAAACTCTTTATGTGGAAACATTTAGTAACACATCCTCAATAATCATATATTCTCTTCAGTATTAACAATTTTGTACTTCTGGCACTGAGCAAAGCAGTTTAAAACATAATATTTAATATTCATAAAACATTTGGGGCTAATTATTAACATCTCACCAATTGTAAAGTGAATATTTATTGTAAGGTCTTGTTTTTATAGATGTAATAATAGTAAATACCATCAAGTACATCTATGGTATTTACTGTATACCAGATACTCTCCTGAATATTTTGTGTAAATTGACTTGTTAATCCTCATAACAAATTAGTCAAATAGTTTATTTTATTAACTTCATTTTACAAATGAGAATATTGAGGCAAACAAAGAACATAAATTATTCTCCAGAATCATATGTGGAGAAATGGATTATATAATAAGCACATCATCAAAAAATATTATTGTATTTCCTGATCTTCTTTTATAAGGTAGACTTCAAAAGTTATAATGAATAATAATAATGGTTAAGGCTTGTAGCTCTGGCTTCTTCTCTATTTTAAAGGAATTTATTTTGACATTCTATGATTTCATGTGATATTAAGGTTGTTTTTTTATAAAGGTCTACTATATTAAGATAATTTTAATGCAAATATTTAGTATAAATATTTAATAAGTGTGAACCCTATATTTTTATCTATTTTGTCATTAAATGATAATTTTGTCATTTATGTACATTTTTTTGAAATTTTAATGAATTATGTTGCTGGTTGTTTTATGCATGTTATTTCTTCATTGTAAAACTAAAACCTATTTAACTATGACTTCCCTTGTGTCTCAGCAGGTAAAGAATCCACCTGCAATGCGGGAGACCTGGGTTCGATCCCTGGGTTGGCAAGATTCTCTGGAGAAAGGAAAGGCCATATTTTGACTTGGAGAATTCCATGGACTATACAGTTCATATGGTCACAATGAGTTGGACACAACTGAGTGACTTTCACTTTAGTCTTTCTTTTCATTACTGCATTCAATTTACTAATATTTGCCTATAATTTTTTGAGTTAAACTGTATATGTAATTTTTTCTTTTACAATTTGTATTATCTTAGCCAGATCTTACTATTAATAAATTAAGAGATGTCTCTTCCACATTTTATCCCTGTTGTATGATTTTTAAAAATTTAAACAAATTTTGAAGTATGTGATTTTTAACATTTATAAAGTAATATGGGCTAGATTACTTGTTTAATGGAAGGTACTTAATGTTAAAATATTGTTTGTAGTCTATCAAATATATATCTTTTGTAGAACTAATAGTTTATGTTACTAGAAAATTAAATTCATTGATTTGTTGTTGTTCAGTTGCTCAGTGGTGTCTGACTATTTGCAAACCCCTGGATTACAGAGTATCAGTCTTCCTTGTCCTTCACTGATTACAGGTTTTAAAATTTGATGTCACATAATTGCACATGTACTCTCATTATTAATTTAGTTTTCTTTCTTTCTTTCTTTTTTACAATTTTTGTTGTGTTTCTTTCATATATTGGGATATTTTTGTTTCTCTGTGTTTTTCTTAATCTGACATTTCATCATTTTATTTATTTATTTTTTGATAGTCTAAAAACTCCTTGTCTGATAATTCCATGTCTTTGCCATATTTGAGTCTGTTTTTGAAGCTTTATTTTTTAATATCTGAGCATCTATGTAATTTTTTTGTTGAGAGCTTGACATCACGTTTGGTAAAAAGAACTGAAGCAAACCAATCTTTAGGTGAATTTTTCATGTTTACCTGGCTAAGAAACATTGGCTCAGTTTATTTTTGCTGTTCCTGTAGGAATAAGAAGCTAAACTTTCCTCTGATGATCTAACTTTTGTTGGTATATTTCCCTAGAGGCTATTTCTTGTACAGAGTCTGAGCCTTGCACTTCCTTACAGATGTAATCCTCTCTCTTGTAAAAATCTTGCTTATGTGATGGCAAAGTGTGGAGGGAGGAGAGGCATTCTACAGTCCTATGATCAGATCTCAGTCTTTCAGTGAACTCGAGCCTCTTGAGACCTTCAGAAGTGCTTCTCAGCTTCCCTACTTTCTGGCTACATGAGATAGAAAGTCTAGTAGGACCTGGAATTGTCTATTTCCCCCTCCCTCCTTTATGTTCAAAACTAGAGGGGTTCAAGTTGGGTATTTCCTTTTCTCCACATTAATTAGGCTCAAGAAAATTAATTTCTCTTGAAGGCAGGCCTTTGTTAATGAGAAAATAATTCTTGAAGTTCATTTCAAATTGGTTACTTTCCCCTCTCCCTGTTAGGGAAATTTTCTTTGCTCTTCACCCTGAAAACCCAGTGCTAATTCTGGAGGTAAAAATCATGACTATGCATGTGGATATAACTTAAAGCTTGACACTCAATATTTTTCTCTAATCCAAATTCAGTCAGTAACCCTTTAGTGTTCCTCGACCTAAGGCCTCTCAAATGTGGCTTCACCTGTCTATAAGCTGATTCTCTGTATTCACTGTCTCTCCCATTTTCAGGGAAGAGGTTCACCTGTGACCTTAACAAGAACTACTGATTTCCAGTTTGTTCAGATTCTCTCTTCTTTAGAGAATGGAGTGATCATTTTCATTTTTTTTTCATGACAAAGTAAAAATATCTACTTTTAAGATATGCATTAATGCTTTTTTTTAAAGTATTTATTTCATTTGTTTATTTATTCAGCATGTATTATTTGCAATATTTTTATTCTGGCATTTGGATCACAGCTGTAATAGCGCTTCCCTGGGGCATTTTCCTTTTCCTGTTACAGCTGGCCTCTAAACTCGAGGACTGTGGTTTACTTAGTCAGAACTGTAGTCCTTTCCCATTTGGAAGATGTTTTGACTCCTGCTCTATTTAGTAGGGACTAAGGAAAATGAGGTCATGGAGATCTGGTCAAGTCTAGGATTTAACATGTAAATACCAACGTAATTTTTATTCCAGCTCAATCATTACACAACTCGATGAACTAGATTACATGTATACAAAGATGACTCACACACAAATTTTAATATACATACAAAAGAGGAAAATAGCTGATCTGCACTCTCAATTTTGATATTATAAAATTAGGAAAATATACCTAATGTAACAACAGAATTGCATTAGAAAATATGTGAAGTTATTCCAATATAATGGAAAGATGAGATGACTGCTATGAAATAAATAATCTGAAGGAAATAAGTAACATGAAAAAGCATTTTCAATAAGTCTAACCAAATACTGTCTTTCAAATCTTCCTTCTTGCCTCCTCATGCAATCTGATACACTAAATGTAATAAAATTTGATTTTTAAAATGTGGATGGTATAGCGAAGCCCTAAGTGTTGCTTCAAAATTGGCACAGGTTCAGTGCAGAAAATTCTCTTGGGTGATACCTTTTGCCCCTGCACACACAACTATTTACGAAGTGATCTGTGGCTAAAAATTCAGAATATTCATGTTTTTCCAACTATGACAATCTTTTCTAAAATATACTTGTGAGTTCTTTCTTAAGAACATTTACAAAAATAACTATGGCTACTAGTTGATAGATATTTGAAAAATTTGTAATACATTTTTCTTACAGTCATAAGTAATACCTGCCATATGAAAGAAAAGGAAAGGAGAAAAAGTAGGTGTATTAAATAGGTCAAATATAATGTTTTTGATTAACTTCAATAATTAATACCTACAAAATAAAGTGTGCAAAACATAGGTGAAAAAAAGTCTAGAGTCAATAATTGTTTACCTAAAGCTCTAGATATGACATTGTATACTTAAAAAATTTTTAAATAACAATCCATTTTTAAATAAACACATCATGGTTTTAAAAGCACTGTCAAATACTCAAAATTTGGAAAAATGAAAATAGGAAAGAAACATGCTACTGAAAATAACAGCAAATTCTTACTAGTCCCATAAGAAATTCTTTCCATGCGAGGTCTCTGCAAAAGTTATACTGGGACTTGCCGATATTCAACACTACCTACTTTTCACAGACAGGCAGTATCAGGGTAGCCTGTCCTTGGAAACATAGCAGAAGTTGAATATAAATGCCCAAGGGCTGTTCCTGGTGCAATAGCTTGTTTAGTTAATGCAACAATTCTTCCCATAAATATATTTATAACCCTGGTCTGTCAACATCAGTATAGTCTCCACAATATGTCACTTTTTAAAGAAAATAGAAACATAACTAAAATTTTTGCAAGCCCTGACTATGAAATATATTACAACTTTTGTAATCAAACCTTCTACATTTTGTTTGCTTCACTTGAACTCTTGTGGTCATCAAATGACAAAAGTACTCTCTATAATTTAAAAAAGTGTGGCATCATTAAATATATATTCAAGGTATTTTATTACTTGAATTAAAATATGTTTTCTTATCTTGACATTTTTCCATGAGAAGTTAGCTAACATTACCCTAGAAGGTACTGTCTATAAATGTTAAATAAACTTTTCTTCCTGGATGCTTTTTGGCAATTGAAAAAGATCAATCAATTATATAAAAACTTTTGCTAAAAGCAAAATGTCCTAATATGAAATAAAGCTTGTGGCACGTTCAAATTGCAGTACCTGGTAAGGCAAAGAAAACTGATAAAGCATAATTTTGCCTTTGTCAGAAAGATCCTTAAATGTATTATTTCAATTGATTTTCTTTATGAATTTTTATTAAACATTTGCAGTTTATATTCATAAGTTCTCTGCATGAAGATAATTTTCTTAGGGAAAAGTAATCAGTTAACTCATGGGAATATAACAATAGAAAATAAACCGCAATCTTCATAGAGCCTACCTCCCAGTGGTGGGAGGCCAAAAAACACCTATAATACATATGTAAAATACATTCTAGCTCCACAACTAATTTTTACTTTCTACACTTCGTTTTTTCACCTATGCCATCTGACCATTGGCTGAAGTTAATAACCTAGGTTTGCATTATTAAAACTGAAAAACTGATACTCATTGCAATATCATGATAAATTTGAGCCATTCTTTTGAAATTTTTGCCTTCACTCTAAGAATCTCTGCTTTTTCAAGACAAATGATTCATTAATCTTCTTTGTTTAAATTTATTTATTTTTAACTAGAGGATAATTGCTTTACAATATTGTGTTGGTTTCCACCATACAGCAACATGAATCAGCCATAGGTAAACATATGCCCTCTACCTCTTGAGTTTCCCTCCCACCTTCCATCTCTTCCCATCCCCTCTAGATTGTCACAGAGACCAGATTGGAGCAGCCTGAGTCATACAGAAATTTCTCTGGCAATCTATTTTGTATATGACAATACATATGTTTCAGGGTTACTCTCTCAATTTGTCCCACTCTCTCATCCCCCTATTGTGTCCACAAGTCTGTTCTGTATTCTTGCGTCTCACTGTTGCTCTGCAGATAGGCTCATCAGTATCATTTTTCTAGATTGTGTGTGTGTGTGTGTGTGTGTGTGTGCATGTGTGTGTCGCTCAGGCAGTCATGTCTGGCTCTTTGTGACCACATGGACTGTAGCTGGCAAGGTTCCTCTGTCCATGGGATTCTTCAGGCAAGAATACTAAAGTTGATTGCCATTCCTTTCTTCAGGGGATCTTGCCGACCCAAGGATCAAAACTGGGTCTCCTGAACTGCAGGCAGATTCTTTACTCTCTGAGCCACTAAGGAAATCCCTAGGTTCCATATATATGCGTCAACACATAATATGTGTTTTTCTTTTTCTGATTTACTTCATTCTGTTGAACAGTGTCCCGGAGGCTCCACAGAGGTGTGCTTGACAGTGGCATGCCTCAGGGTCAGGGTCACTGAATACAATAGTTCAGGTAGGCACAACAGCCTAGCCTAAGTCCTTTTGAAGGAGGTTACCATTACCACCATTTTGCTACCATAGTTTGGTCTCATGCCAAACTACAGGGAGGGAACACAGCCCCACCCATCAGAATAAAATCAGATTAAAGACTTACTGAGCAGGGCCATGCCCACCAGAGTAAGACCCAGGTCTCCCCACAGCCAGGCCCTCCCATCAGAAAGTTTCCACAAGGCTCTTATCCTCATCTATCAGAGGATGGAAAGAATGAAAACCACAATTACAGAAAACTAACCAAAACTGATCACATGGTTCACAGCTTTGTCAAACTATATGAAACAATGAGCCATGCCATGTAGAGTCACCCCAGACAGACAGGACAGGTCATGGTGGAGAGTTCTGAAAAAACATGGTCCACTAGAGAAGGAAATGGCAAACCACTTCAGTATTCCTGCCTTGAGAATCCCATGAATAGTATGAAAAGGCAAAAAAGATATGACACTGAAAGATGAACTCCCTGGTCAGTAGGTGGCAAAATACTACTGGAAAAGAACAGAGAAATAGCTCCAGAAGGAAAGAAGGGCCTGAGTCAAAGAGGAGACAACACCCAGTTGTGGATGTGTCTGGTGGTGGAAGTCAAGTGTGATGCTGTAAAGAACAATATTGCATAGGAATCTGGAACATTAGGTTTATGAATCAAGGTAAATTGGAAGTGGTCAAACAAGAGATGACAAGAGTGAACATCATTTTAGGATTCTGTGAACTAAAATGGACAGTAATAGGTAAATTTAGTTCAGATGACAATAAAATCCACAACTGTGGGCAAGAACATCTTAGAAGAAATGGAGTAACCCTCATAGTCAACAAACGAGTCTAAAATGCATTACTTGGGTGCAACCTTAAAAATGACAGAATGATCTCCATTGTTTTTAAGGCAAACCATTCAGTATCACAGTAATCTAAGTCTATGTCTCAACCATTTATGCCAAAGAAGCTGAAGGTGAAAGGTTCTATGAAGACCTACAAGACCTTCTAGAACTAATGCCAAAAAAAAAAAAAGTCCTTTCTAATCACAGAGTACTCGAATGCAAAAGCAGGAAGTCAAGAGATACCTGGAGTAACAGCAAGTTTGGCCTTGAAGTACAAAAAGAAAGCAAGGCAAAGGTTAACAGAGTTTTGCCAAAAGAATGCATTGGTCATAGCAGACACCATCTTCCAACAACACAAGAGACAACTCAACACATGGACATCACGAATGGTCAATACCAAAATCCTACTGGTATATACTTTGCAGCCAAAGAAAAAGAAGCTCTAAAGAGTCAACTCAAACAAGACTGGGAGCTGACTGTGGCTCAGATCATAAACTCCTTATTGTAAAATTCAGACTTAAATTGAAGAAAGTAGGAAAAACCACTAGATTATTCAGGTATGACCTAAATCAAATCCCTTATGATTATACAGTGAAAATGACAAATAGATTCAAGGGATTAGATCTGATAGAGAGGGTGCCTGAAGAAGTATGGATGGAGCTTCATGATATTGAACAAGACAGTGATCAAAACCATCACAAGAAAAAGAAATGCAAAAAGGTAAAATGGTTGTCTGAGGAGGCCTTACAAATAGCTATGAAATGAAGAGAAGTGAAAGGCAAAGGAGAAAGGAAAGATATACCCATCTGAAAGCAGAATTCCAAAGAATAGCCAGGAGAGATAAAAGACCTTTGTAAGTGATCAATGCCAGGAAATAGAGGAAGTAATAAAATGAGAAAGACTAGAGATCTCTTCAAGAAAATCAGACACACCAACGACACATTTCATGCAAAGATGGGCACAATAAAGGATAGAAGTTGTGCACACCTAACATAAGCTGAAGATATTAAAAAGAGATGGCAAGAATACACAGAAGAACTATTCAAAAAAAGATCTTCACAACCTAGATAACCATGATGGTGTAATCACTAACCTAGAGAGAGACACCCTGGAGTCCAAAGTCAAGTGAGCTTTAGGAAGCAACACTACAAACAAAACTAGTGGAGGTGATGGAACTTCAGCTGAGCTATTTCAGATCCTAAACCATGATGCAGCTAAAGTGCTGCACTCAATATTTCAGCAAATTTGGAAAACTCATCATTCACCACAGGACTGGAAAAGGTCAGTTTTCATTTCAATCCCAAAAAAGGCAATGCCAAAGAATGTTCAAACTGCTGCACAATGGCACTCATATTAAACCCTAACAAAGTAATGCTCACAATTCTCCAAGCTTGACTTCAACAGTACGTGAATTGAGAACTTCCAGATGTTCAACCTGGATTTACAAAAGGCAGAAGACCCAGAGATCAAATTCACAAAAATCCATTGGATCATAGAAAAAGCAAGAGAATTACAGAAAACAAAACAAAACAAAACATCTACCTCTGCTTCAATAACTATGCTAAAGCCATTGACTGTGTGGTTTGCAACAGACTTTGGAGAATTCTTAAAGAGGTGGGAATACCAGACGACTTTACCTCCCTCTTAAAACCAGTATGCAGGTCAAAGATCAAAAGTTAGAACCTTATATGGGATGACAAACTGGTTCAAAATTGGGAAAGGAGTACATCCAGTCTGTATATTGTCACCCTGCTTATTTAACTTATATGCAGAGTACATCATGTGGAATGCCAGGCTGATGAAGCACAAGCTGGAATCAAAATGGCCAGGTGAAATATCAATTAACCTCAGATATGCAGATGCACCACCCTTATGAAAGAAAGAGAAGAGGAACTAAAGAGCCTCTTGATGAAGGTGAAAGAGGCGAGTGAAAAAATTAGTTTAAAACTCAAGGTACAAAAACTAAGATCATGGCATCGGTCCCATAACTTCATGGTAAATGGGGAAACAATGGAATCAGTGACAGACTTTGCTTTCTTGGGCTTCAAAATCACTGCAGATTGTGACTGCAGCCTTAAAATTAAAAGATGCTTGCTCCTTGGAAGAAAAGTTATGGCCAAACTAGACAGTATATTAAAAAGCAGAGATATTACTTTGCCAATAAAGGTCCATCTAGTCAAGGCTATGGGTTTTCCAGTAGTCATGTGTGGATGTGAGAGCTGAAGTATAAAGAAAGCTGAGCACTGAAGAATTGATGATTTTGAAATGTGGTATTGGAGAAGCCCCTTGAGAGTCTCTTGGACTGCAAGGAGATCAAACCAGTCAATTCTAAAGGTAATCAGTCCTAAATATTTATTGGGAGGAGTGATACTGAGGTTGAAACTAATACTTTGGCCACCTGATGTGAAGAGCTGACTCATTTGAAAAGGCCCTGATGCTGGAAAATATGAAGGCAGGAGGAGAATGCGATGACAGGGGACAAGATGTTAGATGCAATCATTTATTCGATGGAGATGAGTTTGAGCTCCAGGAGATGGTGAAGGACAGGGAAGTCTGGCAAAATCCATGGGGTAGGACAGAGTTGGATATGACTGAGCAAATGTACAACAAGTTTCATCCACCTTATTAGAACTGAATCGAATGCATTCCTTTTTATAACTGAGTAATATTCCGTTGTGTGTATGTACCACATCTTTTTCCATTCACCTATCAATGGACATTTAGGTTTCTTTGCATTTTTCAGGCAAGAATACTGAAGTGTGTTGTCATTTCCTTCTCCAGGGTATCTGTCTGACCAGGGATCAAATCTGGGTCTCCTGCATTGCAGGCAGATTACTTACCATCTGAGACACCAGGCAAGCCTTTCTATGTTCTAGTTGCTGTAAATAGTGCTGCAGTGATCACTGAGGTTCAGTTCAGTTCTGATCAGTTCATTGGCTCAGTCAGGTCTGACTCTTTGTGACCCCATGGACTGCAGCACGCCAGGCTTCCCTGTCCATCATCAACTCCCGGGCCTTGATGTCCATCAAGTTGATAATGCCATCCAAACATCTCATCCTCTGTCATCCTGTTCTCCTCCTGCCTTCAATCTTTCCTATCATCAGGGTCTTTTTCAATAAGTCAGTTCTCTGCATCAGGTGGCCAAAGTGTTGGAGCCTCAGCTTCAGGATCAGTCCTTCCATTAAATATTCAGGACTGATTTCTTTAGGACTGACTGATTTGATGTTCAGACTTGACTCTCAAAACTCTTCTCCAACACCACAGCAAGTTCAAAAGCAATTCTTCAGCACTCAGCTTTCTTTATGGTCCAAGTATCACATCGATACTTGCCTACTGGAAAAACCATAGCTTGGACTAGATGGACCTTTGCTGGCAAAGTAATGTTTCTGCTTTTTAATATGCTATGTAGTTTTGTCATAGCTTTTCTTCCAAGGAGCAAGGGTTTTGTTTTGTTTTGTTTTTTAATTTCATGGCTGCAGTCACCATCGGCAGTAATTTTGAAGCCCAAGAAAATAGAGTGCATCACTGTTTCCATTGTTTCCCCATCTATTTGTCATGAAGTGATAGGACTGGATGCCCTGATCTTCATTTCAGCTTTTTCACTCTCCTCTTTCACCTTCATCAAGAGGCTTTTTAGTTCCTCTTCACTTTCTGCCATAAGGTTTGTGTTATCTGCCAATCTGAGGTTATTGATTTTTTGTTTTGAGGTTATTGATATTTCTCTCAGCAATCTTGATTCCAACTTGTGCTTCATCCAGCCCGCATTTCACTTGATATACTCTGTATATAAGTTAAATAGTAGGGAAACAATATTCAGCCTTGAAGTACTCCTTTCCCAAATTGGAACCAGTCCATGTTCCAGGTCCGGTTCTAACTGTTGATTCTTGACCTGCATACATGTTTCTCAAGAGGCAGGTAAGGTAGTCTGGTATTTCCATCTCTTTAAGAATTCTCCATAGTTTGTGATCCACAGAGTTAAAGGCTTCAGCATAGTGAATGAAGCAAAAGTAGATGTTTTTCTGGAACTCTCTTGCTTTTTCGATGATCCAATGT
Organism: Odocoileus virginianus; assembly: GCF_023699985.2. Lineage (NCBI taxonomy): Eukaryota > Metazoa > Chordata > Mammalia > Artiodactyla > Cervidae > Odocoileus > Odocoileus virginianus. The sequence goes on from NC_069684.1 coordinate 60,985,997, forward strand.
ATGTTGGCAATTTGATCTCTGATTCCTCTCCCTTTTCTACATCCTGCTTGAACATCTGGAAGCTCTCAAGTACTGTGGAAGCCTAACTTGGAGAACTTTTATTGTTACTTTGCTATTGTTTGAGATGAGTGCAAATGTCTGGTATTCTGAAAATTTTTTGGCATTGCCTTTCTTTGGGATTGGCACAAAAACTGACCTTTTCCAGTCCTATGGACTCTACTGTTTTCCAAATGTCTTTGAAATACGTCTTTTTCAATTGTGTGCAGTGTGGGGTTTTGGGGCCATACGGTAGTTTTATTGCTAATTTTTTAAGGTAACTCCTTACTGTTCTCCGTAGTGGCTGTTTCAATTTGCATTACCACCAAAAGTGCAAGAAGCTTCCCTTTTCTCCACACCCTCTCTAGCATTTATTGTTTGTGAATTTTTTGATGATAGTCATTCTGACCAGTAGAGGTGATGTTTCATTGTAGTTTCAATTTGCATTTCTATAATAATGAGCCATGTTGAGAATCTTTGGTTTACTACTCATCTGTATGTCTTCTTTGGTGAAATATCTGTTGAGGTCTTCTGCCCACAGTTTTACCTGTTTGTTTGTTTTTCTGGTATTGAGCTGCATGAGCTGCTAGTATATTTTGGAGAGTAATCCTTTGTCAATTGTTCCATTTGCTACTGTTTTCTCCTGTTCTACGGTTGTCTTTTCACCTTGTTTATTGTTTCCTTCACTGTGCAAAAGTCTTGAAGTTTGATTAGGTACAGTACCATATTTTTATAATTAGATCCGATTTGTGTATATTTTTATTTATGTTTTCATTTATTTTTATTAGTTGGAGGCTAATTACAATATTGTAGTGGTTTTTGCCATACATTGACATGAATCAGCCATAGATTTACATGTGTTCCCCATCCCAATCCCCCCTCCCACCTCCTTCCCCATCCCATCCCTCTGGGTCTTCCCAGTGCACCAGCCCTGAGCACTTGTCTCATGCATCCAACCTGGGCTGGCGATCTGTTTCACACTTGATAGTAAACTTGTTTCAGTGCTATTCTCAGAACATCCCACCTTCGCCTTCTCCCAGAGTCCAAAAGTCTTTTTCTGTACATCTGTGTCTCCTTTTCTGTTTTGCATATAGGGTTATCGTTACCATCTTTTAACATTCCATATATATGCATTAGTATATTGTATTGGTCTTTATCTTTCTGACTTTATCTATAGTCTGGGCTATAATATCAATTGGATTCCTAGGATTTATCGTATGAGCCCACCACATGTTTACAGTTGGAATAGATATTGATAAACGAGCCTATTTTACATCAGCTACCATAATTATTGCCATTCCAACCGGGGTGAAAGTCTTTAGTTGATTAGCGACACTTCACAGGGGTAACATTAAATGATCACCTGCTATAATATGAGCTCTGGGTTTTATTTTTCTTTTTACAGTTGGAGGGTTAACAGGAATTGTTCTTGCCAATTCTTCTCTCGACATTGTTCTCCATGATACATACTATGTAGTTGCACATTTCCACTATATTTTATCAATAGGAGCTGTGTTTGCTATTATAGGGGGATTTGTTCACTGATTTCCACTATTCTCAGGCTACACCCTTAATAACACATGAGCCAAAATCCATTTTGTAATTATATTTGTAGGTGTAAATATAACCTTTTTTCCACAGCATTTCCTAGGATTATCCGGTATACCACGACGATACTCTGACTATCCAGATGCATACACAATGTGAAACACTATCTCTTCTATAGGCTCATTCATTTCCCTAACAGCAGTTATACTAATAATTTTTATTATCTGAGAAGCATTCGCATCTAAGCGAGAAGTCTTAACCATAGAACTAACAACAACTAATTTAGAGTGACTAAATGGATGCCCTCCACCATATCATATATTTGAAGAACCTACATACGTTAACTTAAAATAAGAAAAGAAGGAATCGAACCCCCTATAGCTGGTTTCAAGCCAACGTCATAACCACTATGTCTTTTTCAATTAATGAGGTGTTAGTAAAATATTATATAACTTTGTCAAGGTTAAGTTACAGGTGAAAACCCTGTATACCTCATATGGCTAACCCCATACAACTAGGCTTCCAAGATGCAACATCACCTATTATAGAAGAATTATTACATTTTCATGATCATAAATTAATAATTGTCTTTTTAATCAGCTCGCTAGTACTCTATATCATCTCATTAATGTTAACGACAAAATTAACTCACACCAGTACAATAGACGCCCAAGAAGTAGAGACAGTCTGAACCATTCTACCAGCCATTACCCTAATTTTAATTGCCCTCCCATCTTTGCGAATCCTGTATGTGATGGATGAAATTAACAACCCATCACTCACAGTAAAAACTATAGGACATCAATGATATTGAAGCTACGAATATACAGATTATGAAGACTTAAGCTTCGACTCCTATATAATCCCAACATCAGAATTAAAGCCAGGAGAGCTACGACTACTAGAAGTAGATAACCGAGTTGTTCTGCCAATAGAAATAACAATCCAAATATTAGTTTCTTCTGAAGATGTATTACACTCTTGAGCCGCACCTTCTCTAGGGCTAAAAACAGATGCAATCCCAGTCGCCTGAACCAAACAACTCTCATGTCAACTCGACCAGGTCTGTACTACGGACAATGTTCTGAAATCTGTGGATCAAATCACAGCTTTATGCCCATTGTTCTTGAACTAGTTTCACTAAACTATTTTGAAAAATGATCTGCATCAATACTATAAAATCATTAAGAAGCTAAAATAGCACTAGCCTTTTAAGCTAGAGACTGAGAGCACAATACTCTCCTTAATGATATGCCACAACTAGACACATCCCCATGATTTATAATAATTACATCAATATTTCTAGTCCTCTTCATTATTTTCCAATTAAAAGTTTCAAAACATAATTTTCACTCTAATCCAGAACCCCCATCAACCGAAATACAAAAACAAAGCATCCCTTGAGAAACAAAATGAACGAAAATTTATTTGCCTCTTTTATTACCCCAATAATTCTAGGCCTTCCACTCGCCACCCTTATCGTTATTTTTCCTAGCCTGCTATTCCCAACATCAAATCGTCTAGTAAATAACCGTCTTATTTCTCTCCAACAATGAGTAATTCAACTCGTATCAAAACAAATAATAGGAATCCATAATGCCAAAGGGCAAACATGGGCATTAATACTTATATCTCTAATTTTATTTATTGGATCAACAAACCTCCTAGGTCTATTACCTCACTCATTTACACCAACCACACAATTATCAATAAATTTGGGTATGGCCATTCCCCTATGAGCAGGAGCTGTAATCACGGGCTTCCGCAATAAAACCAAAGCGTCACTCGCCCATTTTCTTCCACAAGGAATACCTACCCCATTAATCCCCATGCTGGTCATTATTGAGACTATTAGCCTTTTTATTCAACCAATCGCCCTAGCTGTAAGATTAATAGCCAACATTACTGCAGGACACCTACTAATTCACCTAATCGGAGGAGCCACACTTACACTAATAAGCATTAGTACCACAATAGCCCTCATCACATTTATTATTCTAGTCCTACTTACAATTCTTGAGTTCGCAGTAGCTATAATTCAGGCCTACGTATTTACCCTCCTAGTCAGCCTTTACCTGCATGACAACACATAATGACATACCAAACCCATGCCTACCATATAGTAAACCCAAGTCCCTGACCTCTAACAGGAGCTCTATCAGCCCTTCTAATAACCTCTGGTTTAATTATATGATTTCACTTCAACTCAATAATCCTATTAATACTCGGCCTGACAACAAATATACTTATGATATATCAATGATGACGAGATATTATCCGAGAAAGCACCTTTCAAGGACAACATACTCCAACTGTCCAAAAAGGCCTCGGCTATGGAATAATCCTTTTCATTATCTCCGAGGTCTTATTTTTTACTGGATTTTTCTGGGCATTCTATCACTCAAGCCTTGCCCCAATCCCCAAAGTAGGCGGTTGCTGACCTCCAACAGGTATTCACCCACTTAACCCCTTAGAAGTCCCACTACTTAACACCTCTGTCTTACTGGCCTCGGGAGTCTCTATCACTTGAGCACACCATAGTCTTATAGAAGGAAACCGTAATCACATACTACAAGCCTTACTTATTACCATTTCACTAGGCGTCTATTTCACACTTTTACAAGCCTCAGAATATTATGAGGCACCTTTTACCATTTCTGACGGAGTATATGGCTCAACTTTCTTCGTAGCTACAGGTTTCCACGGCTTACATGTTATTATTGGATCTACTTTCCTAATCGTCTGCTTTTTCCGCCAATTAAAATTCCACTTTACTTCCTGCCACCATTTCGGCTTCAAGGCCGCTGCCTGATACTGACACTTCGTGGATGTAGTATGACTATTCCTCTACGTATCTATCTATTGATGAGGCTCATATTCTTTTAGTATTAATAAGTACAACTGACTTCCAATCAGTTAGCTTCGGTACAACCCGAAAAAGAATAATAAACCTAATACTAGCCCTCCTAACCAATTTTACATTAGCCTCACTACTTGTCATTATCGCGTTCTGACTCCCTCAACTAAACATCTATTCAGAAAAAACAAGCCCGTACAAGTGCGGATTTGACCCCATAGGATCAGCTTGCCTACCTTTCTCTATAAAATTTTTCTTAGTGGCCATTACATTTCTTCTCTTTGACCTAGAAATTGCACTCCTTCTACCACTACCATGGGCCTCTCAAACAAATAATCTAGGTACTATACTCACCATGGCCCTTTTCTTTTTATTATTAGCCACAAGTCTAGCTTATGAATGAACCCAAAAGGGACTAGAATGAACTGAATATGATATTTAGTTTAAAATAAAATAAATGATTTCGACTGATTAGATTGTGATTAAACTCATAATTACCAAGTGTCTCTAGTATATATAAATATTATAACAGCATTTATAGTATCCCTTGCAGGACTATTAATATATTGATCCCACCTCATGTCCTCCCTCCTATGTCTAGAAGGAATAATATTATCCCTATTCATAATAGCCACTCTAACAATTCTAAACTCACACTATCTTCACTCTGTATAATGGGCTCCAGTTTCATCCATCTCATTAGAACTGATTCAAATGAATTCCTTTTAATGGCTGAGTAATATTCCATGGTGTATATGTACCACAGCTTCCTTATCCATTCGTCTGCTGATGGGCATCTAGGTTGCTTCCATGTCCTGGCTATTATAAACAGTTCTTTAGGTAGATATACTCCTAAGTATTTTATTCTTTTTGTTGCAATGGTGAATGGTATTGTTTCCTTAATTTCTCTTTCTGTTTTCTCATTGTTAGTGTATAGGAATGCAAGGGATTTCTGTGTGTTAATTTTATACCCTGCAACGTAACTATATTCATTGATTAGCTCTAGTAATTTTCTGGTAGAATCTTTAGGGTGTTCTATGTAGAGGATCATGTTGTCTGCAAATTTCTATTACTCTAGGAGGTTACTTACAGTGGATCTTGCTGTAATTTATGTTAAAGAGTGTTCTGCCTGAGTTTTCCTTTAAGAGTTTTATAGTTTCTAGTCTTATGTTTAGGTTCTTAATCCATTTTGAGTTCATTTTTGTGTATTATGTTAGGAAGTATTCTAATTTCACTCTTTTCCACATAGCTGTCCAGTTTTCCTAGCACCAATGATTGAAGAAACTATATTTTCTCCATTTTATATTCTTGCCTCATCAAAAATAAGGTGCCCATAGGTATGTGTGTTTATCTCTAGGCTTTCTATCATGTTCCATTGGTCTATATTTATGTTTCTGTGCTGGTATGAAACTAGCTTGTTGACTATAGCTTTGTAGTATAGTCTGAAGTCAGGTAGGTTGATTCTGTCAGTTCCATTCTTCTTTCTCAAGACTGCTTTGGCTATTCGAGGTCTTTTGTGTTTCCATAAAAATTGTGAAAATTTTTTGTTCTACTTCTCTGAAGAATACCATTGGTAGTTTCATATGGATTGCCCTGAATCTGTAGATTGCTTTGGGTAGTATAGTCATTTTCACAATTTTGATTCTTCTAATCCAGGAACACAGCATATCTCTCCATTTGTGTTGTCTTTGATTTCTTTCTTCAGTATCTTATAGTTTTCTGCATACAAGTCTTTTGTCTCTTTAGGTAGATTTATTCCTAGGCATTTGTTTTCTTTTTGTTGCAATGGTGAATGGGCCTGTTCCCTTAATTTCTCTTCCTGACTTTTCATTGTTAGTGTATAAGAGTGCAAGGTAATTCTGTGTATTAATTTTATATTCTGCAACTCTGCTATATTCACTGAGTATCTCTAGTAATTTTCTGGTGACCTCTTTAGGGATTTCTGTGAATAGTATCATGGAATCTGCAAACACTGAGAGTTTTACTTCTTTGTTTCCAATCTGGATTCCTTTTATTTCTTCATCTTCTCTGATTGCTGTGGCTAGGACTTCCAAAAGTATGTTGAATAACAGTAGTAAGAGTTGTCACCCTTGTCTTATTCCTGATCTTAAAGGAAATGCTTTCAGTTTTTCACCATTGAGAGTAATATTTCTTGTGGGCTTGTTGTATCACCCACTTATGATAGAAACTCCCCAGAAAGTAGGCATAGAAGGAACATGCCTCAATATACGGGCCATATATGACAAATTGTTAATCTTCTATCTCTTTTACTCATTCCTCTCTGGTTTTCCTTGCATTAATCCTTCCTCCTTGGTACTGTTCCCTGTGTTCAGAATTTTTTTTTTTCCTCTTCATTCTACATACACAATATAGGTGATCTCACTAACTCTCATGCCTCATTTGCAATCCATAGTTTCCTAAGCAATATACTTCTATCCCTGTCCTGAAGCCAGAGATTTCTACTCACTAGAGCCTCATCTCATTCCCCCCCCCACCCGACCAAAGCTCTTTTCTATTCTACGCATTATCATCTCATAGGTAAATCTACTCCTTCCTTTCCACAGCCTCATTCCTTCAAGGTATTCACTAACTACCATCCTTCGTACCTTATGTTTCTGTAATCCATTTACTTCCTGCCATTCGAGTGGGATTGTCTCAGATCAGGCCACCAGTATCCCTCAGCTGGATCATATCATATTAATAGGTAGCTTCTTTGTACTAGTCCGTGCCTCTAAGGCCTTTTCCACTCCAGTCTTTTCTGCATACCAGTAGGGCAAGCTTTCAATATATATCTTGCTCCCATCATCTTTTCAGCCTGAAATTATTTGGATATAGTCCAGGTTCATTAAAACAGTTCATTAGCTGACCCCTGGTTATTTCTCTAGCTTCATTTCTTTTCATTTCTCTGATTTATATGCTAATGTCCAGATGTACATATCTCTCATATATGAGTCTCTTTACAAGTTCTTTTCTCTTCCTGGAATACATTTTGCAACTCTTTCCACATATATAACTCCTACTTAATGAAGTGTATGGCTGAAGAGCACAGAATTCCATGCCAGACAAATCTGAACTCAAATATTAACTTTGTCATGTGTACTGCAATATGAGTTGGAAAAGTTTCTGACAATTTGTAAGTCTTTAAAATGGGGATAATTATAATACTTATTTGGTAGGGTTGTGGAAAGTATTAAGTGTCCTATGTATGTCAAGGTCTAAGTTCAGTGCCTTGGGGAGGACAAAATATGCCACTGCAAACATGCCCCTTTGACAAAAGGATTATTTTGAATTTAAGGCAACTGAAAAGCAACAGACACAGGAAGTGTTCTCTGCCATCAACTTTCTCTATCTCAAAGCAGGACATGATTTCCCTTCATGAAGATGTCTTTCCTATATTAGGATGAAGAACACTCATCACTGGACACTGATGAGAGAAGGACACAGGAGTTTGCAAAAGCAGACTTTACTAAAATAGAGATAAAATAACCTTGATCTCCCATGAGCTTCCCTATTTATTTCCTCTCCCCTTCCCCATGATTTCTCATTCTCTGTAGCCCAAATCCCTTTTCCTTTGTTAAAGTGATATGTAAGCCCCTGGATCTAGCTGTTTCTTTGAAGTTCATTTATTTTGTGAACTTCTGTGAATGCAAAATATTAATAAAATGGAATATTTTCTTTGTCCTTTTGATCTGCTTTTTGGTAGTTTAATTTGCAGGCTCTCATATTCAAGTCTAAGAAAGTAAAGAAAAAGTTTTCTCCTCAACACTGGCTTAGAGGGCAGGAATCATATTTAACTCACAATTCCCAGTGCTTGCTGTGCAAAAGTTAATATATATGTATGTTTTATTATATATCATTTTTTTGAAAATTGTAACTGCTATTTGATAAAGATTATGTGACATTAATAATTCTTAAAGACCATTTTATTCCCAGGATTTTCATTTTTAGTTTGCTTGCACACACTAAGAAAGTCTCAAAATACTTTCAATGAACACATAATAAAAAAATAATTCCACTTAAAAATCTAAAATCCGTATGTGTAGTATGGGCTGCATTATTTGAGATATAGAAATTATTTAATAGCTTTAAATTTTAACAGTTAACCTTTAATCTTCCTTATACCATCTTTGAGGGATAAGAGTTCTCTGAAAACTAAGTGGTCCCTGAATTTAATATAACCGGGATGATTTTTATGATTCTTAAAAATAGCTAAAGGCATCTTTATGTCCTTTCCTTCCTGCCAATCAACACTGACTAAGGATTTTCTAACTACCTGACTACAATGTAAATAGATCAGATCAGCAATGTAGTATCACTCATATATGGGGATAAATAACAATTATTATAATCACTGGCAAATATTCTAACATAAAAGGTGAGAAAATGATTGTGCTTCTTAATAGGATGCACCTATAAATCATACTCACTTCCACCACACATAAACAGTGGGCAGAAAAGAGATAAGGATAGAAAAATTGAAGACTATACACATCTCATTCCAATTCCCCCATAATAATCAAAAACATTATGAGTTAGGTTATTTATTTGACTTTTTCTTGTTTCTTGAGGTAGGCCTTTAATGCTATGAATCTTCCCCTTAGCACTGCTTTTACAGTGTCCCATAGGTTTTGGGTTGTTGTGTTTTCATTTTCATTCATTTCTATGCATATTTTGATTTCTTTTTTGATTTCTTCTATGAGTTGTTGGTTATTCAGAAGTGTGTTGTTTAGCCTCCATATGTTTGAATTTTTAATAATTTTTTCCTGTAATTGAGATCTAATCTTACTGCACTGTGGTCAGAAAAGATGACTGGAATTATTTAAATTTTTTTGAATTTACCAAGACTAGATTTATGGCCCAGGATGTGATCTATTCTGGAGAAGGTTCCGTGTGCACTTGAAAAAAGGTGAAGTTGATTGTTTTGGGGTGGAACATCCTATAGATGTCAATTAGGTCTAGCTGGTCCATTGTGTCCTTTAAAGTTTGTGTTTCCTTGTTAATTTTCTGTTTAGTTGATCTATCCATAGTTGTGAGTGGGGTATTAAAGTCTCCTACTATTATTGTATTACTATTAATTTCCTCTTTCATACTCGTTAGCATTTGCCTTACATATTGTGGTGCTCCTATGTTCCGTGCATATATTCATAATCGTTATATCTTCTTCTTGGATTAATCCTTTGATCATTATGTAGTGTCCATCTTTGTCTCTTTTCACACCCTTTATTTGAAAGTCTATTTTATCTGATATGAGTATTGTGACTCCTGCTTTCTTTTGGTCTCTGTTTGCGTGGAATATTTTTTTCTAGCCCTTCACTTTTAGTCTGTATGTGTCCCTTGTTTTGAGGTGGGTCTCTTGTAGACAGCATATATAGGGGTCTTGCTTTTGTATCCATTCAGCCAGCCTTTGTCTTTTGGTTGGGGCATTCAACCCATTTACATTTAAGGTAATTATTGATAAGTATGGTCCCGTTGCCATTTATTTTGTTGTTTGGGGTTCATGTTTATACCACCTTTCTGTGTTTCCTGTCTAGAGAAGATCCTTTAGCATTTGTTGAAGAGCTGGTTTGGTGGTGCTGAATTCTCTCAGCTTTTGCTTGTCTGTAAAGCTTTTGAGTTCTCCTTCATATCTGAATGAGATCCTTATAGTTTTGGAAGTGTTGGCAACAGCAATCAGGGCAGAAAAAGAAGTAAAAGGAATCCAGATAGGAAAAGAAGAAGTGAAACTCTCTCTGTTTGCAGATGACATGATCCTCTACATCAAAAACCCTAAAGAATCTACCAGAAAATTACTAGAGCTAATCAACGAATACAGTAAAGTTGCAGGATATAAAATAAACACACAGAAATCACTTGCATTCCTATACACTAACAATGAGAAAACAGAAAGAGAAATTAAGGAAACAATACCATTCACCATTGCAACAACAAGAATAAAACACTTAGGAGTATATCTACCTAAAGAAACAAAAGACCTATACATAGAAAACTATAAAACACTGATGAAAGAAATCAAAGAGGACACAAATAGATGGAGAAATATACCGTGTTCATGGATTGGAAGAATCAATACTGTCAAAATGGCTATACTACCCAAAGCAATTTATAGATTCAATGCAATCCCTATCAAACTACCAACGGTATTTTTCACAGAACTAGAACAAATAATTTCACAATTTGTATGGAAATACAAAAAACCTCGAATAGCCAAAGTAATCTTGGGAAAGAAGAATGGAACTGGAGGAATCAACCTGCCTGACTTCAGACTATACTACAAAGCCACAGTCATCAAGACAGTATGGTACTGGCACAAAGACAAAAATATAGATCAATGGAACAGAATAGAAAGCCCAGAGATAAATCCACGAACCTATGGTCACCTTATCTTTGACAAAGGAGGCAAGGATATACGATGGAAAAAAGACAACCTCTTTAACAAGTGGTGCTGGGAAAACTGGTCAACCACCTGTGAAAGAATGAAACTAGAACACTTTCTAACACCATACACAAAAATAAACTCAAAATCGATTAAAGATCTAAATGTAAGACCAGAAACTATCAAACTCCTAGAGGAGAACATAGGCAAAACACACTCTCCGACATAAATCACAGCAGGATCCTCTATGACCCACATCCCAGAATTTTAGAAACAAAAGCAAAAATAAACAAATGGGACCTAATGAAACTTAAAAGCTTTTTCACAACAAAGGAAACTATAAGCAAGGTGAAAAGACAGCCCTCAGATTGGGAGAAAATAATAGCAAATGAAGCAACAGACAAAGGATTAATCTCAAAAATATACTAGCAACTCCTCCAGCTCAACTCCAGAAAAATAAATGACCCAATCAAAAAATGGGCCAAAAGACTAAACAGACATTTCTCCAAGGAAGACATACAGATGGCAAAAAAACACATGAAAAGATGCTCAACATCACTCATTATCAGAGAAATGCAAATCAAAACCAAAATTAGGTACCATTACACGCCAGCCAGGATGGCTGCTAGCCAAAAGTCTACAAGCAATAAATGCTGGAGAGGGTGTGGAGAAAAGGGAACCCTCTTCCACTGTTGGTGGGAATGCAAACTAGTACAGCCACTATGGAAAACAGTGTGAAGATTTCTTAAAAAGCTGGAAATAGAACTGCCATATGACCCAGCAATCCCACTCCTGGGCATACACACCGAGGAAACCAGATCTGAAAGAGACACGTGCACCCCAATGTTCATTGCAGCACTGTTTATAATAGCCAGGACATGGAAGCAACCTAGATGCCCATCAGCAGACGAATGGATGAGGAAGCTGTGGTACATATACACCATGGAATATTACTCAGCCATTAAAAAGAATTCATTTGAATCAGTTCTAATGAGATGGATGAAACTGGAGCCCATTATACAGAGCGAAGTAAGCCAGAAAGATAAAGAACATTACAGCATACTAACACATATATATGGAATTTTAAAATATGGTAACGATAACCCTATATGCAAAACAGAAAAAGAGACTCAGATGTATAGAACAGACTTGTGGACTCTGTGGGAGAAGGCGAGGGTGGGATGTTTCAAGAGAACAGCATCGAAACATGTATATCTAGGGTGAAACAGATCACCAGCCCAGGTTGGGTGCATGAGACAAGTGCTCAGGCCTGGTGCACTGGGAAGATCCAGAGGGATGGGGTGGAGAGGGAGGTGGGAGGTGGGACCGGGATGGGGAATACATGTAAATCCATGGCTAATTCATTTCAATGTATGACAAAAACCACTGCAATGTTGTAAAGTAATTAGCCTCCAACTAATAAAAATAAATGAAAAAAAAAACATTATGACATGATTCATGCAAACATCTTGCAGAAATTTCACGTTTAGCAGCATTTCCAGTTGGCAGTCCATTCAGCAGCTATACATTCAGCTGCTACAAGCAAGATGGGAACTATGATCTGACATGTTAAGTGAAATTAAATTAATATCAAGATTTCATGTATAAACTCTACCCTATATGCAGGTCAGGAAGCAACAGTTAGAAATGGACATGGAACAACTGACTGGTTCCAAATAGGAAAAGGAGTACATCAAGGATGTATATTGTCACCCTGCTTATTTAACTTATATGCAGAGTACATCATGAGAAACACTGGGCTGGAAGAAGCACAAGTTGGAATCAAGATTGCCAGGAGAAATATCAATAACCTCAGATATTCAGATGACACCACCCTTATGGCAGAAAGTGAAGAGGAACTAAAAAGCCTCTTGATGAAAGTGAAAGAGGAGAGTGAAAAAGTTGGCTTAAAGCTCAACATTCAGAAAACCAAAATCATGGCATCTCGTCCAATCACTTCATGGGAAATGGATGGGGAGACAGTGGAAACAGTGTCAGACTTAATTTTTTTGGGCTCCAAAATTACTGCAGATAGTGATTGCAGCCATGAAATTAAAAGATGCTTACTCCTTGGAAGGGAAGTTATGACCAACCTAGATAGCATATTAAAAAGCAGAGACGTTACTTTGCCAACAAAGGTCTGTCTAGTCAAGGCTATGGTTCTTCAAGTGGTCATGTATGGATGTGAGAGTTCGATTGTGAAGAAAGCTGAGTGCTGAAAAATTGATGCTTTTGAACTATGGTGTTGAAGACTCTTGAGAGTCCCTTGGAATGCAAGGAGATCCAACCAGTCCATCCTAAAGGAGATCGGTCCTGGGTGTTCATTGGAATGACTGATGCTGAAGCTGAAGCTCCAATATTTTGGCCACCTCATGTGAGAAGTTGACTCACTGGAAAAGACCGTGATGCTGGGAGGGATTTGGGGGCAGGAGGAGAAGGGGACAACAGAGGATGAGATGGCTGGATGGCATCACCGACTTGATGGACATGAGTTTGGGTAAACTCCAGGAGTTGGTGATGGACAAGGAGGCCTGGTGTGCTGCGATTCATGGGGTCGCAAAGAGTCGGACATGACTGAGTGACTGAACTTGACTTACCTGAATGGCTCAGATGGTAAAGAATCTGCCTGCAATGCAGGAGACCTGGGTTTGATCACTAGGTCAGGAAGATTCCCTGGAGAAGGAAATGGCAAACTATTCCTGTATTGTTGCCTGGAGAATCCCATGGACAAAGGAACCCATTGGGTTACAAAGAGTCAGACATGACTGAGCAAGTAACACTTAAAAAAAAATAATAATTTATGATTGGGTGTTTTATGTGGTTTTAGTAGCAAAATGTTCTACACATTTTATCCCATATTATCTCTTATCCTTGAAGTAATTATAATGCACAGAGAGATACCTTATTTGTATTAAAGTAAGTGATGCTGTTCAAATGCTTTCAAAGATGTACAGCAGGTTTTCAAAATTCATGAGGAAATTTTTGAAATCACCGCATATCTCTAGGTTTGCATTTGTTTCCTATTGCTGTTGTAACAAATTACCACAAACTCAGTGGCTAAAAACAACACAAATTTATTACCTTGAAATTCTGTATGTCACAGTTCCAACACAAGTCTCACTGGGCTAAAATGAAGGAGTTGGCGGGTTTTTTATTCTTTTCTCTAGGCCCTGTGGGAGAATCTGATTTTTTTTTTTTTCAGCTTCTAGAGGCCTCTCGCATTCCCTGATTGTCGGTCTGCTAACCTCATTTTCAAAGCCTGCAAGGGCGCATGGCGTCTTCCGTGCTCGCATCTCTCTCTGGCTCTCACTTTTTCCACTTTTAAGGACCCGTTTAATTACAATCATATGTACTCCCAGATTATTTGGGAAAATCTCCTTATTTTAACATTAGTTGACTAATGTTATCAGTCAGAGTTCACCACAGAAACAGAACAAATAGGATGGGTATACACATACACGGAGAGAGAGATTTATTTTAAGAATTAGCCGATGTGATTATAGGGGCTGGCAAGTCCAAAGTTGGTGGTAAAGCCCACAAGATGGAGACCCAGGGAAGATCTGACTTCGAACTTCAAGACTGAAGGCAAACTGGGGCAGAATCCTCTTTTTCTCAGAAGCACTGTAACCTTTTCCTGATGGTCATCAACTGATTGGATGAAATTAATCAACCTCATTACAGAAATTAACCTGCTTTATGCTAAATCTATTAAATTAAATGTTAATCTCAACTGAAAAACACTTTCACTGGACATCTAGACTGATCTTTGACCAAATATTTGGGTACTGTGGCCTAGTTGGCAAAGCTGACATACACAGTTAACCATCACAAGTGTTAACCTTAATTCCACCTGCAAGCTTAATTCCCATTTGTAGAATTAATTTATATATGCATTCCAGGATGTTGACATCTTTTGGTGTTTACTATCATGCATACCACAGTGTGTGCATTTCTGTGTATGTTTTAGTTTGTGTTTCTTCTTTGCCCACACTTCTGTTTGTATTTTGTCCTTTGTGCACAACTTACATTACTCATTTATACAAATAATATTGGAGAAGGGAATCGCAAACCACTTCAGCATTCTTGCCTTGAGAATACCATGAACAGTGAAAAAGCAAAAATGTATGACACTGAAAGATGAAACCCTCAGGTCAGTAGGTGTCCAATATGCTACAGGAGAAGAGCTAAGAAACAGCTTGAGAAGGAATGAAGAGGCTGAGCCAAAGCAGAAACACCCACTTGTAGATGAGTCTGATGGTGACAGTAAAGTCTGATGCTGTAAAGAGCAATATTGCATAGGAAACTGGAATGCTAGGTGCATGAATACAGCCAAATTGGAAGTGGTCAAACAGGAGATGGCAAGATTGACACTTTAGGAATCAGTGAACTAAAGCGGGCAGGAGACAGCAAATTTAATCCAGATGATGATAAAATCTACTACTGTGGACAAGAATCCCTCAGAAGAAATGGAGTAGCCCTCATAGTCAACAAAAGAGACCAAAATGCAGTCCTTGGGTGCAATCTTAAAAATAAAAGAATGATCTCCATTTGTTTCCAAGGCAAATCATTCAATATCACAGCAATCCAAGTCTATGCCCCAACCATTAATGCTGAGGAAGTTGAAGTTGAATGGTTCCATGAAGACCTACAAGACCTTTTAGAAATAATGCCAAAAAAAGATGCCCTTTTCATCATAGGGGACTGATATGAAAAAGTAGGAAGTCAAGAGATACCTGGAGGAACAGGCAAGTTTGGCCTTGGAATATAAAATGAAGCAGAGCAAACACTAAAAGGGTTTTGTTGTTGTTGTTGTTGTTGTTTCCTAAGAGAATGCACTGGTCATAGCAAACACCCTCTTTGAACAACACAAGAGAGGAATGCGCACGTGGACATCACCAGATGGCTAATACTGAAATCAGACTGATTACATTCTTTGGTGTCAAAAATGAAGAAGTTCTATACAGTCAGTAAAAACAAGACTGGGAGCTGATGGTGGCTCAGATCATGAAAACTTTACTGCAAAATTCCGACTTAAATTGAAGAAAGTAGGGAAAAACACTAGGCCATTCAGGTATGATCTAAATCAAATTTATGATTATACAGTGGGAGTGACAAATAGGTTCAAAGGATTAGATATGATAAGAGTGCCTGAAGAACTATGGACAGAAGTTCGCAACATTATACAGGAGGTGCTGACCAAAGCCATGTCCAAGAAAAAGAAATGCAAAAAGGCAAAATGGTTGCCTGAGGAAGCCTTACAAATAGCTGAAAAAAGAGGAGAAGTGAAAGGCAAAGGAGAAAAGGAAAGATATACCCATCTGAATGCAGAGTTCCAAAGAATAGTAAGGAGAGATAAGAAACCCTTCTTAATTGAACAATGCAAAGAAATAGAGGAAAATAACTGAATGGGGAAGACTAGAGATCTCTTCAAGAAATTTAGAGATACCAAGGGAACATTTCAGGCAAAGATGGGCACAATAAAGGATAGAAATGATACGGACCTAACAGAAGCAGAAGGGATTAAGAGGTGGCAAGACACACAGATTAACTATACAAAAAAGATCTTAATGATCTAGATAACCATGACAGTGTGATCACTCATGTAGAGACAGCCATCTTGGAATGTGAAGTCAAGTGGGCCTTAGGAAGCATTACTATAAACAAAGCTAGTGAAGGTGATGGAATTCCAGCTGAGCTATTTCAGATCCTAAACAATGATGCAGTTAATGTGTTACACTCAATATACCAGGAAATTTGGAAAATTTAGCAGTGGCCACAGGGTTGGAAAAGGTCAGTTTTCATGCCAATCCCAAAGAAAGGCACTGCTAAAGAATGTTCAAACTACCACACAATAACACTCATCTCACACAGTAGTAAAGTAGTGCTCAAAATTTTCCAAGCCAGGCTTCAACAGTATGTGAACTGTGAACCTCCAGGTTTCAAGATGGATTTAGACAAGACAGAGGAATCAGAGATCAAATTGCCAACGTCTGTTGGATCATTGAGAAAGCAAGAGAGTTCCAGAAAAAGCATCTACTTCTACTTTGTTGACTATGCCAAAGCCTTTAACTGTGTAGATCACAACAAACTGTGGAAAATTGTTACAGAGATAAGAATACCAGACTACCACACCTGTCCCCTGAGAAACCTATATACAAGTCAAAAAACTACAGTTGGAACTGGACATGGAACAAAGGACTGGTTCAAAATTGGGGAAGGGCTACCTCAAGGCTGTATATTGTCACCTGCTTATTTAACTTATGGGCTTCCCTGGTGGCCCAGTTGGTAAAGTATCTGCCTGCAATGTGGGAGGCCTGGGTTCAATCCCTGGGTTGGGAAGATCCCCTGGAGAAGGGTATGGCTACCCACTCCAGTATTCTGGACTGTATAGATCATGGGGTCTCAAAGGGTCGGACATAAATGAGTGACTTTCACACACTATTCAACTTATATGCAGAGTGCATCACGTGAAATGTGGGGCTAGATAAAGTCAAGCTGGAATCAAGATTGTTGGGAGAAATGTCAGCAATCTCAAATATGCAGATAACACCACCCTAATGGCAAAAAGCGAAGAACTAAGGAGCCTCCTGATGAAAGTGAAAGAAGAGAATTAAAAAGCTGACTCACAAAGGTCTGTCCATATAGTCAAAGCTATGCTTTTTCTAGTAGTGACATATGGATGAGAGATTTGGACCATAAAAAAGGCTAAGCACCAAAGAATTGATGCTTTTGGACTGTGGTGCTGGAGAATGTCAGGGAATATTTAACAGTAGGATTCCTTTGTGCTGTTTCCTATCTCTCTTGAACCCTCTGTTCCTTATCAGCTCCTGATAGGAGCAACCAGGACTGAGACCATAGAGATGGGATGCTTGCATAGGATTTCCTTCCTTAGCTTTTCCATTTGGTGAAAGGGATTATTTACGACCCTCTTTTATATGGATTGTCTTTTGGCCTTATGGCCTCTATTGCTCCTTGTTTCCTTGATAACTTGTAAAGTCAGGTCTTTTGATCTTTATCTGAAGAAGCTACTTTGTAATAAGGTATATATACTCACACAGAATTCAATAAAGCACCCTCGCTCCAGCAGAGACTTGGGTCCCTGTGTCCTTCTTTCTCTCTCTCTCTATCTCTTTCTGGCTGATTCCCTGTAGGGCGGAGGCCTGCTGTGTAACCCAGGGAATATTAGCCTCTTTCCTTTTTTCACTTTCTTATCATCAACTCTGGACCACCAGGTTCTGGTCCATTAAAGGACCTCAACAGGAGAAGACTGTTTGATTTCCTTGGACAACAAGATCAAACTAGTCAATCCTAAAGGAAATCAACCCTGAACACTCATTGGAAGGACTGATGGTAAAGCTGAAGCTTCAATAATTGGCCACCTGATGCAAAGAACCTGATGTTGGCAAGGATTGAGGGCAGGAGGAGAAGAGGGCAACAGAGAATGAGATGATTGGATGGCATCATCGATTCAATGGACATGATTTTGAGAAACCTCAGAAGATAGTGAAGGACAGGGAAGCCTGCCATGCTGCAGTTCATGGGTTCACAAACAGTCAGACATGATCGAGTGGCTGAACGACAACCACTATTGTTGGGCACTATTCATGCTCAAAACTCACAGCATAAATTGTAACCATATCCTTCCCTGCCTTTTCTCTAATCTCTTGTTTCCTAACCTTCTATAATAGTCTAAATTCTAATTTTGGCAGTATGTTGTTTGGTTCATTTGTTTGAAGTCTTCCACAGACAGCAAAGTTGTATTCATAATAATTTATTGCTGGTTATTTACCCAGTGCTTAATTCATGTGAAATTTTACAAAAATGGATAATCAAAAGAGGTATCCAGCAAAGATGAAAATACAGCAAATAAAAGTGATAATGCTGGAGATAAAATTTAAACTGAAGGTAGATGAAGTTATAGAAGAAATAGCTGACCATGGGAATGTTGATACTGTTGTCATTCTACAGAGTCTAGATATGCATACAGAGAAACTTAGTCTAGGCAACATTATCAAAATAAATGAGAAAAATGTTTGCGACAAAAAGATGAAAATGTTCCAGAGGAAGTGACACTGGTAAAAACTTCTCGTTAAAGGAACTGAGAGATATTTCATGACATTTAAAACTGCAAAGGGTAAAATGTTGAAAGCTTATCCAAACTTAGGAAGGAGTCATAATTCATCAAAGCAAAGAAAGATACTATGCTTCATAAATCTTATGGTGAGAAAAGGAGAGTATTTTTCAAACAAGATTAAAAAAAAAAAAGTAACACTCTACTATTCAATATTTCTAATGTTTAGTATTATAATATTCTAAATACCTATTAGCTGTACTGGGCTTTTTAAAAACTTCTCTCTATATATTTGACCAGCAGTTAGAGAGCTTTCCCCCATCTGTTAGAGAGTTTTTAGTGTTTTAACAACTAAAACAAACAAAAGGGTCACAGAGCAATTATCATTTTCCCATTGATTTTTAAGATTACTTGCACTGACATTTTTAGAGTCTACGTATTGCCATTCTATTCATACATATTCATATACAAGTTCAGTTTTTGTTTAATGTTAGGTATTTTTTTTCCTGACATGATTAACAGTCTCAACATAGTTTTAGATACTGTAATTTAAAGAGAAAAAAATAAAAGCAGATTACAGACACATGAAAAAAATCTATAATTTTGAATAAGGGAATGTTATATTTTATAAAATAATAACAGCTTATAAACAATGAGTCCACACCAACATTTAGAACAACATCTTTTAAAATATCAGTCAGATAAATCCTGATAATATAATTAATGCCCTTGCAATATGCTGGTAATTTTCTTATGAAAACTTGGAATTTTGAAAATAAAATGCCTGTTAAAAAACTAAGACTTCGTTGGCCCTAACAATAATATTTTATGTAATCTGTCTCAAAAATCTGTAATTAGACAAAAAGAAATTGTACATAAAATTTTTCTTTATATAAGCAGAATAAAAAGAATAGAACTAACTTTGTTAAAAAAATGCAGGATATACAGCTGCCAACACAAATTTGGGGCACTGCTTGCAAACAACAACAATAGCTTGGGTTTAATAAAATTTTACAACCAATTAAAGGATAATTTAACTAAACTTTTTAATCAAGTTATTTGTTTCAATTCAGTAGTCTGTTATAGACTAAGAATCTTATTTTTAACAAACCACTTAAATTCTCTAATTGCTGATTTTCACCAACTTAATCAAATAGGAATTTCTAAATGCATTCAAATTATTAGCTGCTAAGTTGTGTCTGACTCTTGAGTTCCTATGGACTACTATAGCCCGCCAGGCTCCTCTCTCTATGGAATTCTCCAGGCTAGAATACTGGAGTCAGTATTTCCTTCTCCAGGGGATCTTCCCAATCCAGGAACTGAACCTGGGTCCCCAGTATTGCAGGCAGATTCTTTACCATCTGAGCCACCAGGGAATCCCCTCTTATAAATATATTTATATGTAACTATTTATAATTATGAGTGCATGTAAATGTATATAAAGAGACTTTGGGCACCTGATGTGAAGAGCCCGACTCATTGGAAAAGACCCTGATGCAGAGAAAGATTGAAGGCAAAAGAAGATGGGGGATCAGAGGATGAGATGGTTAGATAGCATCACTAACTCAATGGACATGAATTTGAGCAAACTCTGGGAGATAGTGGGAAATAGAGGAGCCTGGCGTGCATTAGTCCATGGGGTCTCGAAGAGTCAGACACGACTTAGAGACTGAACAATAAGAAGGACTTATAATTATGACTAGATGTAAGTCTATAAATCTATATGAGCTCAGTGCTGTCTACTGATGTTTCATATGCGCATCCTGAAAATAAATGCAAACTGACAATCTGAATATATATTTTCAATACAGACATAGTTTATTGTATTGAACTTTGATTTATTGCACTTTGCATATATTGCTTTTTTTTTTTTTAAATAAGTTGAAGGTTTGTGGCAACCTTGCATGGAACAAAGGTCTTGGTGCCATTTTCCCAACTTCACTTTTTAAAAAATTAAGGTATGTTCTTTTTTTGGTTTAATGCCATTTCACACTTAATAACATACTGTAAACATAACTTATATGAACTGGGAAACAAAAAATTATATGACTTGCTTTATCATGAAACTCATTTCATTGGGGTGGCCTGAACAGAATGCACAGTCTCCAAGGTATATGTCTGATTTTGATACAACAAATTTACTCAATTAAAATGAAATAACTTTTCAATAATAACTGCCAATAGCTTTCATTATTCTTTTTTTGTCATTCACTATCTCAGCTTTGGGAAGCTTTCCAAAATAGGCCTCTTGCAATCCTTGTGGCTGGAATAAAGGGTTAGTATAAAATGATTTTCTATAAACCCTTGCTGTATTCAAGCTGCTATTTTCTAATTTATATCATTTTGAAAGATTAAGCTTTGATTCTGAATAGCATAAACATACCAAATAAAACATTAACATTCTTTCATGTATTCTGGTCCAATGTAAAATTAGTATACATGTATGTTTATGTGTTCATTATAGCTATTTAACACACATCTGTACACACACTGTGTGTATGTCTGTGACCCCATGGACTGTAGCCCGCCAGGCGCCTCTGTCCATGGGATTCTCCAGGCAAGAATACTGGAGTGGGTTACTGTTACCATCTCCAGGAGATCTTCCCGACCCAGGGATCAAACCCTGGTCTCCTGCATTGAAGGCAGATTCTTTACCGTCTGAGCCATCAGGGGAGCCCTCATATATATATACACATATGTATAACATATACAAATGTATACATTTGTATCATATATAATATAAGGAAAAGTGAAAGTGAAGTCATTCAGTTGTGTTCTGACTCTGCGACCCCATGGACTGTAGCCTATAAGGCATCTCCATCCATGGGATTTTCCAGGCAAGGGTACCGGAGTGGGTTGCCATTTCCTTCTCCAAGGGATCTTCCCAATCCAGGAATGAAACCCAGGTCTCCCACATTGCAAGCAGATGCTTTACCCTCTAAGCCACCAGAGAAGCCCTGTACAAGGAATAAAACTACATTTTTTGAAATCTGATTTGTGATTCATTGTAAGAATTTGCAACTAGAACTGTCTGATGTTCATATTTCTCCTGAAAACTAGGATTGTCATTCTTTTGAACTAACCTGTAGAAATTTAGAAATTCACAATAGTTTGTAGGATTTAAAAGTTAGTTTATTATTACTACATTTGTATTTTATAGCATTATATTAGCAACTTTATAGTAGCTTTGGAGCCTGGTTTCAATAGGATCCTTTCTACTGATGTCTTAAACCACCCAAACATGTGTTCATTTGAAACACTGAAAGCTTTTCAACACATGAAAATTTAGGTAATGCAGTCTGTTGTATTTAAATTATTCTTTAAGATTATTATCTAAGTGAAGTGAAAATAATTAAATACACAGTGTACTTATCAAATGATTCCTAAACCATTGATCGAATAAATTGTTATCCTGGCAATACTGCTAAGATGTGTGATTTCTGCTTTTAGTAAACAATATATAGTAATGAAGGAAAACAAATTCTGATTAGAATTTAGAAGACCTTGAAAGGCTATCAAATTTCCATTGAAATGTGACTTATGGTATTAGTATCTTTAACCATGCAGAAGATCTAAAAAATAGACATAATTTCAGTTGAACAAACTACACCAATTATCTGCTTGTCAACAGTTGACAAATCATTTATATTCACAGTTCAATGTGGTGGTAAAGGAGAAAAATGTCTGACAGTTCAATGTGATGGTAAAAGATAAAAATGTCTGTTACTGTAATCAAAGTGTATTGCTGGATATCTTCCAATGACAATATGGAGCAGTTTTCAATTACTCTAAGGACAGATTTCTTTAGACAATGGACTCAATAGAAAGTATAAGAAAGATTTAAAAAACATCTTGTCAGTGCAGAGCTCAGAACTTCGCACCTAATATTATCTATCTATATCCTTCTGAGACCGGAAGACTCACCAAAGAGTTCTATTAAACTTATATACACGCTGTTATGGTGTAGTATAAATTGCTGGTATTTATGAAATAGCAGTATTATTAATGGCTTAAATTTTGACAATGCTTCTATTGACCACTTGCTCCCTTGATCAAATTACAAACAGTGGGAAGCAGAACTTTTATCTCTTGAGGAGTAAATATGGTATTTTGGTAAGAAGGGCTATTAGAATTCCTTAATATGGAAACCTTACCACAAAAAAACATTAAAGTGAATTAAAGGACATATAATCATATAATGTTTGGTCACAAAAGGACACTACTCTAATTAGCATTCCCCTACCTTGTTTTACTCTGATGGAAATGGTCAGCTCTGTGATTACCTTATAGATTTATTCAGAATTAACAAAATATATATATATATAAGGTGGAAAATTCTCATTTTTTAGCTATATGAAACATTAACATAAAATTCCATTGATTTTACTTGGAAATACAGTAAACATGGCTAGTTTAACAATAGGAAATTAGATACTAGTTTCAGCTTTAAAAAAAATGCTTGACATCTTTATTTACTTAATTGCAAAATATAAATCAATACAAATCTCTCTAATTTCCAGGTTTCCAACTACTTCAAGAGTAGGCAGTCTAATTTTTTTTTTCTTGAAATGATCTGGACCTTACTTCATTTTGTTACATCAAATTGTTCCAAATTCAGAAATCTGGACAGTTTTACATGTGTTGCTGCCACAGCACATTTGTATTAAAGACAAAACTACATGCAATTATGAATACTTATGCACAGATGTACCAACACTCTTACTGATCATGTCCAACCAAGGCCTGCATGTTTACACTCATTACTTCACAAGAACATGCTCTGTGCTTCTTAAGAGCATAGAGCCTGCTGGATTCAGCAGAGAGACTTTGAGTTGAACTCTGCGCTAGTAACAGACAACCCAATGAATGCCTAGGCTCTTGCCTTGAGCCTGGAGTACTAATTCAGGTGATCTCATCGCATATAGTGATACTTCCCTTAGGGAACCAAGATTTATTTTCTTTATGTACAGCCCCTCTGATCTACTCTGACTGAATCCCAAGAAGAGAAAAGCAGATTTTCTTAAGCCATGGAGGAAGGAATGGGTTGAAAGTCTTTTTAGACTTTTTCTGAAGGTCAAGTGTGCCTAAAAGCTGTATTGTTACAAAAGTTAAGAGAAGTAACTTACTTGATCTTATGCACAATAGGAAAAATTATAAGCTAACCATATGTCTTGTATAAAAGCAACTCTCCTAAATTACCAATACAGAAGTTTCTGAATGCAATGTAGTTCCTATTAATGCAGCATTCTGTATTGGGCATGGTTAGAGGCCAACTCATATTTCAGCTCCACAGATGCAAAAGCAGGACACACTCATGGGGCAGGGAAGAGAACATTGAACAGCTGGAGCACCACTGATACAGAGGTTTGTTTTACCCAGGGGGACATTTTTATTTTCTTTAAATAGTATCTGAAACTTATTATTACAAGTATTGAATTACTACATGAGAGGGATTTATTTCCTTGTAAATGAAGGTTGTTTTAATAATGACAAAAAAACTCAAGTTGCAAACATCTAATGGTCATTGAGAACACTTTGTAATGATATTACTAAATCCTTTGATTTTATTATTTTTGTGTAAATGGGCTTTCTGGAAGGCAGTGTCACTAAACAGCTACAAGCACACCCTTGGGTGAGGCAGAGCAGACGTGAATCTTGGTTTTGCAAATTTCTAAACTAATTACCTAAACTCTTTAAATAAGTTTCTTATCTGTAACATGAGGGAAATAACTCATGGAAGTTTAAGAAATAAATAGTATGTATATATAATGTATTCAGTGCAAGTTATTTCCAGTAAAATTGCATTAATCTTTCTGCTTTTATTTTTAACATAAGGTCTGTTTTCCTCGATATAAGAATTTTATGTAAATATTGAGAGTTATAGTCCCATGAAATTCCATGATGAATTCTCATGAACTATCCATGATTAATATATTAACAATAATTACAGCTGCTATAACATTGGGGAAAAAAGAGAAGAATGGAATGACAGTTAAAGATAATTTAATAAAATAATTTTATTACATATATCTGCATTTATGTTTTTATGAGAAAAATATATTTTCAATATTGTTGTAATACATTGACAATATGGGTCAAGAGAAAATAGGTTTATTTTTTTAAAAATAGAGTAGACTAAACTTATGATCTGTCCAAATGAGTAACGGGGCTGCTTAATTCATTTTTCCTCTTGATTAAACAATAGAGAAATTTATCCTAAAATCTTAACTGGAATTAACATCAAAAGACATAGTTCCATCTTGAAGAGTGTTGATTATGGTAGATCTTATATTATTTGAACTTTACTGGCTACTTGCTGTTTTACCTGTCAGTCTCCTTAACTATGTTTTTCAATATGTTTTCTATACAACAAGAATTGGTCTATTTAGAATGTACTTTTTCTTCATTTCTGAGAGTTCAAAGTTTATTTATGAGAAGTATTAGTGACAACCCTACAGGTGCAACAAAGTGTTCATATCTAATAATAAATATTAACTTCACCACAGTTATGCTAAAAGTGAAAGGGAGGAAAAGACACATCCCATTTCATATGTACCATAACCTCACACGTTAAGGAAATATATTGTCAAAACATCCAGGAGACAGTCTATAAAATTTGAAGAGCACACTGTTTAACAACCATTAGTTATAAATTATAACGTAACCTCTCATCTTGCATTTTGTCCAGGATAGACTGTTTTTTCAAATTCAGCTCTAAAATGAATATTTTAAGAGATATCAGGTAGGAAATTTCTACTCATTGTCTCCAGATGCCTAATTCCCTGATTTGCTGACTCATCCCATAAGCAGTCTCAAAACTGTCAACATGTTCAACAACAGAAAAAAAAAAAAAAAATGTGAGCCCTGCAAATTTTGATGAAAGGGAAGCTTTTTTTTTTTTCTTAATCAGCTAGTTTCAAATGTTTAATTAATGAATCACAAAGCAAAAGTTATAAAATCTTTTCAAGAACATCGCCATTGAGCTTAGTTTTGCTCCAGGAATCTGAGCCCTTCCAGACACTGAATTTAGCGGGAAAATAACATTACTTCTGTCAGTGATGCCAATACCTGATTTAAGGTATACTTGAGATAAGAAAAGAACACTGAAATTGAGTTAAACATCACCCAAGATCACATATTTCAGAAACCAATGCAGATCCTTTATTTGTCTTGTCTCACAATTCTCCAACCAGAATAATACAAAGAAAACTTAGCATTTTTATGAATAATTTGTAAAATTGTCTCTTATCTGTGGAACTCAATCAATTTCTTGAGCATACCTAAAGGATCATAATGAGGATATGGTACAGTTCAGAGACAGTGAAGGAATTCATACAAAATTTTCCCTGGAGTTTAGTTATCCCAAAGAAAGCTGCCTTAAAAATGAAATTAAAATGCAGATGGATTATAATCCTTTGTTGTTTCCAAGGATACAATTTAAATACGAGTTAAATGAAACTTGGCATTCTACCCAGTATTTATACTTATTGTAGGGGAACTTTTTATTTTTCCTAACTTTCTCCATGACTTTAAGAAAAGAGAAAATCAAGGAAAGAGATCTAGGAAATATGATGTCATGTACAATAATACTGTAAACCAGATGGAAGAATATAGATAAATTTTTATTTGTTTCTAACATCATTAAATTCACATTAGGGAAACAACGATGGACTGCTCTTTGAATGGGTTATAATTTTTGGCAATAATAGGTTTTTACCACCATAGTTGTTCTATAGTAAAGCTTACTGGAAGATTAGTGAATACTTGCTACTTCTATGATAGAAGAGTTTCATCTAGATACAGACAGAGTCTACAAGTCAAATTCTAGTTTGGTTAATGCTGGCAACATATTTTTGTTTTTAAATACGAACTTCCTTTGATCAACTATGGTTTCTCTTACACAATTAACACTGCACATATTTAAAACCAAAATGTTTGTGAGTGATTGCTATAATTAATATGAGTCCATAGTATTTTATTCCAACCTTTGTTAAAAGAAAGATTAATTCAACTACTCTGGAAGTAAAGCATTAAATTTTGCTTGAAATAAGCACTGTTTAACAGGTGTCCGGTTTATGAGAAGAGTACTTGCACACTACAAATGCACACAAACAAATGCACAAATGAAGAAAGTTCCAAGGTTTTACAACATAGTTCTTACTTCTGGCAGAGCCTGAATGGCAGAAATACAGGAAGAAAAATGTTTTAAAATATTTATAAGAGCATTAAAAAACAAAAGAGTTGCAAAGTAATGATTTCCCAATTTTTTAAAATAACTTATCTATTTTATTTATTTAAATAACTTATTTAAAAGTTATTTTTAAAATAACTTATTTTCAGGAAGCAATTTACTATATATTTTCATGTAGATACAACACTTTATAACAGGAAAAGTTTCCCAGATGTAAAGATTAAACTATACATTTTAATAGAGTTTAGCTTTAGAGAAGCTTAGGTTTCATGGAAAATAGATGGGGAAATAGTGACAAACTTTATTTTTTGGGTCTCCAAAATCATTGCAAATAGTGACTGTAGCCATGAAATTAAATGACACTTGCTCCTTGGAAGAAAAATTACAACCAATCTAGACAGCATATTAAAAAGCAGAGACATTACTTTGCCAACAAAGGTCCCTCTAGTCAAAGCTATGGTTTTTCCAGTAGTCATACATGAATGTGAGAGTTGGAATATAAAGAAAGCTACACACAGAAGAATTGATGCTTTTGAACTGTGGTGTTGGAGAACCAAGTCCAAGAAACCCAGAGAGTCCCAAACAGGATAAACCCAAGGCAAAACACCCCAAGACACATATTAATCAAACTAACGAAGATCAAACACAAAAGAGCAAATAGTAAAAGCAGCAAGGGAAAAAACAACAAATAATGCACAAGGGTATCCCCATCAGGATAACAGCTAATCTTTCAATGGAAAGGCCAGAAGGGAATGTCAGGACATACTTAAAGTGATGAAAGAGAAAAACCTACAACCCAGATTACTATACCCAGCAAGGATCTCATTCAGATATGAATGGGAAATCAAAAGCTTTATAGGCAAGCAAAAGTTGAGAGAATTCAGCACCATCAAATCAGCTCTTCAACAAATGCTAAAGGAACTTCTTTAGACAGGAAGCACAGAAAAGGTTTATAAACTTGAACTTAAAACAACAAATTAAATGGCAATGGGGTCAAACTTATCGATAATTACTTTAAATGTAAATGGACTGAATGCCCCAACAAAAAGACAAAGACTGGCTGAATGGATACAAAAACAAGACCCCTATATATGCTGTCTACAAGAGACCCACTTCAAACCAAGGGATGCATACAGGCTGAAACTGAAGGGCTGGAAAAAGTAATTTCATGCAGATGGAGACCAAAAGGAGTAACAATACTCATTTCAGATAAAATAGACTTTTAAATAAATGTTGGGAAAAGAGACAAAGAAGGACACTACATAATGATCAAAGGATCAATACAAGAAAAAGATTGAACATTTATAAATATATATGCACCCAACACAAGAGCAGCTCAATACATAGGGCAAGTGCTAACAAGTATGAAAGGGAAAATTAACAGTAACACAATAGTAGTGGAAAACTTTAACACCCCACTCACTGTTATGGATAGATCAACCAAACAGAAAATTAGAAAATAGTGGAATTTCTAGCTCATATGGTCATTGTATTTTTAAACTTTTGAGAACTGTTTTCATACCATTTTCAATAGTGGCTGTACCAATTTACACTTATTTAAGGAAGCCGGAATCAGATTGCCAGGAGAAATATAAATAACCTCAGATATGCAGATGACACCACCTTTATGGAAGAAAGTGAAGAGGAACTAATAAGCCTCTTGATGAAAGTGAAAGAGGAGAGTGAAGAAGTTGGCTTAAAGCTCAACATTCAGAAAACTAAGATCATAGCATCTGTCCCATCACCTCATGGAAAATAGATGGGGAAACAGTGGAAACAGTAGCTGACTTTATTTTTGAGGGATCCAAAATCACTGCAGATGGTGATTGCAGCCATGGAATTAAAAGATGCTTACTCCTTGGAAGGAAAGTTATGACCAACCTAGACAGCATATTAAAAAGCAGAGACATTACTTTGCCAACAAAGGTCCATCCAATGAAGGCTATGGTTTGTCCAGTGGCCATGTATGGATGTGAAAGTTTGATTGTGAAGAAAGCTGAGTGCCGAAGAATTGATGCATTTGAACTGTAGTATTGGAGAATGCTGTTGACAGTCCCTTGGACTGCAAGGAGATCCAACCAGTCCATCCGAAAGGAGATCAGTCCTGGGTGTTCATTGGAAGGACTGATGCTGAAGCTGAAACTCCAATACTTTGGCCACCTCATGCAAAGAGTTGACTCCTTGGAAAAGACCCCGATGCTGGGAGGGATTGGGGGCAGGAGGAGAAGGGGATGACAGAGGATGAGATGGCTGGATGGCATCACTGACTCGATGGGCATGAGTTTGAGTAAACTCCGGGAGTTGGTGATGGACAGGGAGGCCTGGCGTGCTGCAATTCGTGGGGTCACAAAGAGTCGGACACAACTGAGCGACTGAACTGAACTGAACTGAACTGAATCTTATTTCAGATTATTCATATTTGTCTAAGGTAGTAATTAGATTTATTATTATTATCCTCTCAAGTAATGTATTTGCCTCTTCCTTTCTGTATTGTACCTGGTTCTCTCTCCTCTAATTTACATGCACATTTTTCACATCTCTCAATCTCACCAACTTTTAAGTATCATGAAGACAGAGACTGTTTTGTTTTTCCCTGGAACCTTAAGTAGAGTGTGATATGCTTATTAGATGTTTGTTAAATGAAAGAAGAAAGGAATATACTCTCCTGGCATCTGTTATTGACCTCCTATTTTTTTCTCTGACTTCTAATATCATTTTTCCCCTTTACCTCTCATGTAGAGTGACTTTTTAAAAAAAGACTTTAAAATAATATTAGCTTTTAAAAATAACAGAGATCAACACTAATATGCCATAAGTATGTATGTTCATGCTATATTTTCCCTACCTGATTGAAGTTGTTTGAGAGTAAGAACAATTTATTTTTCCAAATTTCCTGTGCCACTGAGAAAATGAAATGCAGACAATGATATAGATGGTCTTTCTTATTATTGAGAAATGATAATATTAAGCAAATGGCTTACAGATCATAGGGTTATGGACTGATCTGGTTATATAACACATTATTGATGTCTAAGCAAAAGAAAAAAAAAACAACAGGGATATAATATTTGAATAGATAACTCTCCCTACCAGACAAAGAAGATATGAGAATAAGGAAAGGTTGGAAAAAATAAACTAGAGAAGCTTTCAAGTAAGGATATGTATAATATGGAAACAAGATTTTCTTGATATTTTTCTTTCTCATGTTCGTGTAATATTTTTTTCTTAAAAAAGAAACTGTATTGATATTTGGATTAAACTACACAATACACTTAAAACTAGATTTCAGGTAGTTGCTTAATAGGTGACATAGATTAATTTCTATCCCTTAACATTTTATGTACATTCTGATTTCTTACCCCTCATAAAGTTAATGTGCAAGAGATACCCTTTTAATGAGCTAACCAGAGGGAGTAACTGTTAAAAATTCCTTTATCCAAAAGGCTATTAAAGTAGTAGCAGCTGATCTGGAATATATGCAGCCCAGGGATTATATTCAATTCATTTCTACTTGACTGTGCTTTCAAAATGACTGCTATGCTCACCTGCCCTCCAAACCTAATGACGGTTTACCTGTTCTAGGAGTCCCTCAGATTGGTGTACTGGCTGTCTCCAGGGTCTGCTGAATGTTCTGTTAAAAGCCTATCGCCAGTGAACTTACTCTGATTGAGACTGCCACAGTACATAGGACCTTCAATGACTTTTAGATTACTAAAGGTATTTTATGTAATTATGAACATTATGCTTGACCCTAGGATTATAGGAAATTTTAGACGTGTATTTCAACCATTACCAAATAAGTTCAATTATTTTTCAGCTCTCAAACCCACTCAGCATGCTTTCAAGGACAAATCCTGTACAAACTCACTTTGAATTGCTTTCATTTTATGTATTATACCATGTTTATGTGGTTGAAATATTCCACAGAATGCTATGGTTAGGTAATTCGACCTACCTGGAAACATACTATGTTTATAAGGTAGGGAAACATTATAAAATGAGAAGTAGACACTATTTGAGTCAGGACAGACACTTGTCTGGGCTGCCAAACTCACTGTCCTCATTCTGACCCTGATGATCTAAAAATGGGAGATACCAATGCAAAGCAGTTCATGGAATAAGAGTCCACAGGATGGTATAAGAGCTCTTCAGTTTACTGGCTGTGCAATCCTAATCAAATTGGGTTGAAGTAGTCATTAAATTAAATTAGATTATCCATGTAAAGTGCCTATACATAACAAACACTTAAAGTTTATTAGTTATATTAATTGTAACAGCCTATCAACTACAGAACAGTGTATAAGGGGAAAACAACTGGATTGAAACTGAAACGCAGTAAACCATAAGTCCAACTCTGCCTTTAACATTAACTTTTTCAGAAATCCTTTGGGAAAGCAAAGGAAGCTTTCTGGACTGTCTATGTAAATTGTTAGAAGTATAAGCTATTGTCATTTAGGCTAAACCGAAATTTTCTCTTTCATATATCTCCTTACTTACAGTCACCATTCATATTTACAGATCAGGAGTCATCAACTACTTTTCTCAAAAGAAAGGAAATTAACTACTGTGTGTGTGTGTGTGTATATATATATATATATATATATATATACATACACATATATATAAAATTTCTCTTTCTACCATTTTATTTGTTTTCATGATTAGAATAAGAAGAAAGTCTAATTTCATTAAACACCAATTAAATCTTACCTTTAAAAAAAAGAGTTTAAGTGTTACCTGGTAACGTGGAATCGTCTTGAACTCTTAGACTTGGCTGTGTTTAAAAAAGTCTTGTGATTTCAGTTTTCATGAAGAAAAACTCTCTAATATCTGGAAAGGAAGATGGTTGAGTGGTATTATTCAGGGGCTATACTCAAAACTCAGTCTCGATTGCTGTTTACACTGTACAAAGCAGTTCACAGTCTTCTGTATTCACTACACATTTCTTTCCTTCAAAACATTTATATTTCCATTATTTGAATCAGGTCCTAATCCATAAAATTTTTTAGGTAACTTTTTTATTGTACAAGATCAAGAAGCAAGAAAAAAATATCCTGAGTAAATAATGATTCCTGGTATCATTTTGCTCTAAATCTGCAAATAATTACTTAAATATTAATTCTTGGACTTCTCTGTTAGGTGAGGCACTAATTCTCTGCTAATGAGCATAAGCATTCTTAAATAAGTAAACAAAACTTTTATAATTAAACTTTAAAAATATGAAATTACTATGCTATCACCAATAAATAATGCTGCATTATAATTCTGAAGTTCCATGTGGTAAATACACCTTTGGGGCCTGAGGGAATAGACAGGAGTGAAGAATATGCAGAGCTCACTATGATCCCAGAAACATTCTTCTGTCTCTAAAACACCACGAGCAGGACTGAGAACCAGACTCCTGAACATTATGTGTTCCTTGCTACACTGTCCCTCCTGAAGCAAGAAGGAAGTAGGGACAACAGAGTGCTAACTCATGGCTCCAGGGACAAATAGCCACAAACACCCCAGAGATCCACCTAAGAAACAATCAGGACACAGTGCCTCACCACTTCCATCTCTCTTCTATCAGTGACCACATGAAATCCCAGGGTCCCAGGATGTCACTTATTACCCATATCTTCCATCCCTACATAGTTCTGTACATTCCCTAACCTCATTCCACATGCACCCTTTCCCAACTCTATAAACACTGACGGTCAGGGTGATTAAAGGATGTTCTATCTTGAGCCTCTTCTATTTCTTTCAGCTTCTATGCCTGATTCATATATGTATTTCCCTTGAGAGCACTGCTTTGGTTGAAGGTCTCTCCAGAGGCTGCATTTTGTTTCTTCTACACTACTCTTAAATTGGGTTTGTGATGAGACAGCAGCATTCCTAACTCCTCACTGCCAATTCCAGATCGTCGTAGCCATGTTGATCTTTCAGAACAAATAGTACTGAAGTATGTGTCATGAGGCCATGCCAGCTGCCTTCAATAAATTATCTCAAAGGATGTGGTATCTGTGACACTATAAATGTGGCAAACCATCAAGCCACATTCGTTAAATGGTATTTTCTTCTGGGTGAAAACATGGTTCTCAGTTCAATTTTCACTAGAGTGAAGTCCCTGGACAAGTAGGTTTCCATGGATAAGTGCCAGTTCATAAATGGTTTAACATATGTCTGTAATTTAATACATAATATAAGACACATAAGAAAGTACTTAGTCTCAGGGGAATTAAACTAGGAGTGTGCTTAACCTAACAGAAGCTGACTGTGCTCAACTGCAACAGAAGCCTACTCCTGGGTAATGGGCTATCAAACTGCCATGGAGAGAGGCAAGACTGATTTCAGCCTAGGAGAGCCAAGAGAAAATGCTGTTGGGTTGGTATTGAAATATTGAGAAGGTGACTCATACTGGAAAGAAAACACAGTATGCTGTAATTCTTTATATGTTTTATAATTAGGATAAAATGATCAACACAATGTGCAGAAAAAGCAAACCAGTAATCTGCAAATAGGAGAAAATATTCATTTGTATAGGCCTCTCTCTCTCTCTCTCTCTGTATATATGTATAATTATGTATATAATTTTTCTTTATATATAAAGATGATAGAAACAGTAGACTAAACTCTAAGTTAAAGCAAGAAATTATAAAGTACACTAAAAAGTTAAAAGGGTTAAATGTAAAATATAAATTCAGCTGAGGTGTACATGAAATGAACATGTGAATCTATCACTGATTGAGGACCAACAGATCAAATTCCTCCATATTGCCATCCTTGGATTGCAATTTGTAGTTGCATTTCATGTTTGGGGGCCAAGTATCTTAAAAATTTGGACTGTACATTTTCAAAGTATACAATAATTTCAATATTTACTCTCTTGATAATAGCAAATATACTACAATATGATATTTGCTTTCTTTATACTAAATTAAAACAAAATAGCTGTTAACAATAGTTTTAAAACATCCATGGTAATTGCTATGGTATTGTCACTTCTAGAATTTCAGCTTTGGATAAGCCTATGAAAAGAAATGGACCAAACCTTTGATCTCTCAGATCAGAAATGTCTAGCAATCTATAGTACTCATATGTGAACTTGCAAATAAAGGTGTTTAATTACATCATAAATGGAAAATTTAAAACTGCAAAGGTAATAGGAAGCTTACCAAAACGTAGAACTTTATAATTCTCATCAGAGGGGAAAAATAGGTTTATATTTCAAACCTGGCACAAACACAGGATTTTAGCTTGTTTAAGACTTTTTCAGGTTATCTCCTTTACTTTTATGATCAATCTGAAAATGCATTTTGCTTGTTTGTCTAATTAACTGAATTTCTAAAAACTTCTAAGGATTTAAGTATTTCACCCAAAAGAAAATTTCACAGGGTAGAAAGGACTTCACATAACTGCTTATCTGTTAATAAAGGTGGAGCAAAATTCATACATTTTATAGCTAAACAGAAGTTCAATCACATGGCTCTAAGTTTGCTTATTCGTATAGCTTTACTTCTGGGAGATTTGGCAGTTTGAATGAAAGTAATAAAGACAATTCTTCTAGGAGAGCCAAAGGTTTAAAGGGTGTTTTTCTTTTTTTTTTTTTAACTTAGGTTTTGGAAATTGGATCTAGATTCAATTCTTCCATTTGCTCAGCTTTAAATCTTGGAACCATTCTTTACCCATCTCCCTGTATATCTCACCCAGTGCATCTGCAGTTAAAGCTGTCTCTATCTCTGGTGTGTATGTGTGTATGTACATATATACATACACGCAGAATGTGAATATGTATCACCACCCTATCTATCCCAACCCAGTCTCATATCTTTCTTGGACTATTCCTATGTGCCCTAAATGAAAATGTTTCCCCTGCTTTTATGTTTGCCCCAAATCAGTAATTCCCCAAATGGTCTTATTGAAAAATGACAGATTCTGTCACTCCAGACACAAATCCCTCCAGTGGTTTCCTAGTTCACTAAAAAAAAAAAAAGAAAACAAAACTACTCTCCTCATCAAAAGATTTCCCCATCCTACACATGCTTTCCAGTTACCTCTCTGATACCATCTTCTACTCACCCTGTTCTCTTTGCTTGACTCCAACTGTACCTTTCCCTTCAGTTCAGTCAGTCAGTTCATTCGCTCAGTCGTGTCCGACTCTTTGCGACCCCATGAATCGCAGCACGCCAGGCCTCCCTGTCCATCACCAACTCCCGGAGTTTACTCAAACTCATGCCCATCAAGTTGGTGATGCCATCCAGCCATCTTATCCTCTGCCCTCAATCCCTCTCAGCATCAGGGTCTTTCCCAATGAGTCAACTCTTCACGTGAGGTGGCCAAAGTACTGGAGTTTCATCTTCAGCATCAGTCTTTCCAGTGAACACCCAGGACTGATCTCCTTTAGGATGGACTGGTTGGATCTCCTTGCAGTCTAAGGGACTCTCAAGTCTCCAGCACCACAGTTCAAAAGCATCAATTTTTCGGCACTCAGCTTTCTTCACAGTCCAACTCTCACATCCATCCATACACCACCACTGGAAAAACCATAGCCTTGACCAGATGTACCTTTGTTGGCAAAGTAATGTCTCTGCTTTTTAATATGCTATCTAGGTTGGTCATCACTTTCCTTCCAAGGAGTAAGCTTGCAAGTCCTCAATCCCACTACAGATACCTCTCCAAGCCTTGGAGTGCTGGTGTCTAGGCCTGGACTGATTATATGTAGTACCTGCAAGCCTTGTCTTCTATTTTTATTTGGGCCTCAGCTCAAACCCTCAAATATCAAAAGAGGATCTTTTATAAAAGAGCACCTCCTACTCTCCATTTGCTTTTTATTTTACCCTACATACAACTACCTGCATTCAAAGCTTCTTATTTAATTACTTTTTATGGAAGAATAATTGCTTTACAGAATTTTGTTGTTTTTTGTCAAACCTCAACATGAATAAGCCATAGTTATACACATATTCCCCTTCCTTTTGAACCTCTATCCCATCTTCCTCCCCATCCCATCACTCTAGGTTTACACAGAACTCCTGTTTGAGTTTCCTGAGCCATATAGCAAATTCCCGTTGGCTATCTACTTTACATAAGGTAAGTTTCCATGTTACTCTTTCCATACATCTCACCCTCTCCTCCCCTCTCCCCACGTTCACAAGTCTATTTTCTATGTCTGTCTCTCCATTGTAGCCCCACAGTTCAGTTCCATTCAGTTCAGTCGCTCAGTCGTGTCTGACTCTGCAACCCCATGAATTGCAGCACGCCAGGCCTCCCTGTCCATCACCAACTCCCGGAGTTTACTCAAACTCATGCCCATCGAGTCGGTGATGCCATCCAGCCATCTCATCCTCTGTCATCCCCTTCTGCTCCTGCCCTCAATCCCTCCCAGCATCAGGGTCTTTTCCAATTGGTCAACTCTTTGTATGAGGTGGCCAAAGTACTGGAGTTTCAACTTCAGCATCAGTCCTTCCAATGAACACCCAGGACTGATCTACTTTAGGATGGACTGGTTGGATCTCCTTGCAGTCCAAGGTACTCTCAAGAGTCTTCTCCAACACCACAGTTCAAAAGCATCAGTTTTTTGGTGCTCAGCTTTCTTCAGTCTGTAGCCCCATACATAAATTCCTCAGTACCATTTTTCTAGATTCATATATATGCATTAGAATATGAATTTATCTTTCTCTTTCTGACTCACTCCACTATAGGTTCTAGGTTCATCCACCTTGTTAAAATGGACTCAAATGTGTTCCTTTTAATGGCTGAGTAATATTTCATTGTGTATATGTACCACAACTTCTTTATCCATTCATCTGTTGATGGATATTTAGGTTGCTTCCATGTTCTAGCTATTGTAAATAGTGCTGCAATGAACAATGGTATATATGTGTCTTTTTCAATTTTGGTTTCCTCAGGGTATTCCTAGGGTTGGGATTGCTGGGTCACATGGTGGTTTTATTCCTAGTTTTTTAAGGAATCTCCATAACATCTTCCATAGTGGCTGTATCAATTTACCTTCCCATCCACAGTGCAAGAGCATTCCCTTTTCTCCACACCCTCTCCAGGATTGTTTGTAGACTTTTTGATGATGCCATTCTGACCAGTGTGAGGTGATATTTCATTGTAGTTTTGATTTGCATTCTCTAATAATGAGAAATGTTGAGCATCTTTTCATGTGTTTATTAGTCATCTGTATGTCTTTGGAGAAATGTCTGTTTAGGTCTTTTTTCCACTTTTTGATTGGGTTGTTTGTTTCTCTGGTGTTGAGTTGTATGAGTTGCTTGTATATTTTGGAAATTAATCCTTTGTCAGTTGTTTCATTGGCTATTATTTTCTCCAGTTCTGAGGACTGTATTTTCACCTCACTTATAGTTTCCTTTGATTTGCAAAAGCTTTTAAGTTTAATCAGGTCCCACTTGTTTATTTTTGTTTTTATTTCCATTACTCTAGGAGGGGGGGTCATAGAGGATCTTGCTTTATGTCATCAAGTGTTTTGCCTATGTTTTCCTCTAAGAGTTTTATGGTTTCTGGTCTTACATTTGGTTCTTTAATCCTAAATGTACTGTAATGTAACTCAAAAATGTAAATTTTGAATTTATCTTTGTGTACAATGTTAGGAAGTGTTCTAATTTCATTCTTTTACATGTAGCTGTCCAGTTTTCCCAGCACGATTAACTAAAGAGGCTGTCTTTGCCCCATTGTATATTCTTGCCTCCTTTGTCAAAAATAAGGTATTCATAGGGTTTATTTCTGGGTTTCTATCTTGTTCCATTGTTCTATATTTCTATTTTTGTTTCAGTACCATACTTTCTTGATGACTGTAGCTTTGTAGTATAATCTGAAGTCAGGACGGTTGATTCCTCCAGCTCCAGTCTTCTTTCTCAAGACTGCTTTGGCTATTCAGGGTCTTTTGTGTTTCCATCTGGATTGTGAAATTTTTTGTTCTAGTTCTGTGAAAAATGCCATTGGTAATTTGATAGGGATTGCATTGAATCTGTAGATTGCATTTGGCAGTATAGTCACTTTCACAATATTGATTCTTCCTACCCAGGAATATGGAATATCTCTCATCTGTTTATGTCATCTTTGATTTCTTTCACTAGTGTCTTATAATTTTCTGTGTACAGTTCTTCTGTCTCCTTAGGTGAGTTTATTCCTAGATATTTAATTTTTTATTGCAATGGTGAATGGGATTGATTCCTTAATTTCTTTGATTTTTCATCCTTAGTATATAGAAATGCAAGTGATTTCTTGTGTATTGATTTTGTATCCTGCAACTTTGTTAAATTCACTGATTAGCTCAAGTAATTTTCTGATGCCATCTTTAGGGTTTTCTATGCACAGTATCATGTCATCTGCAAACAGTGAGAACTTTACTTCTTTTCTGATCTGGATTTCTTTCTTTTTCTTCTCTGATTGCTGTATCTAGGACTTCCAGAACTTTCATTTTGTTCTGTCTTCTTCCACCATAATTCTTGAAGAAATATGGCTTCAAGAAGGCTTGAAGTCTTCTTGCCTTCAAGGAAGAAGGCTTACATTATCTTATAATAAGGTATATTTAAATAACTCAAGATAATGATAACAATCCTTATTTTCTTCTGTTAATATGATTTCCAGGCTTCCCAGGTGGCATTAGTGGTAAAGAACCCACCTGCCAATGAGGGAGACATAAGAGGCCCATGTTTGATCCCTGGGTCGGAAGATCCCCTGGAGAAGGGCATGGTAACCCACTCCAGTATTCTTGCCTGGAGAATTCTTGCCATGGACAGAGTAGCCTGACAGGCTACAGTCCATTGTGTTACAAAGAGTCAGAAATGACTGAAATGACTTAGCACACACACACAGCATGATATGATTACCAAATATAAAAGTGCAAATCACAAAAAATTTTTTCCTAAACCACATATATATATCAATTCAAGTATATATTCCCTTCCTCTCTGTGTATTGATGTTTCATCTATTTCATATTTATCAAAATTTTACAAATTCTTTGCTACCCAAGTTAGCCAGTGGGAAAGGTTTAAGTTTGTGGTATTTAGACCACCTTATTTTCAGTTCTGAATTTTATCAATAATAGCTGTGTGACAATGTCCACATCACAGTTTCAAACTCTCACTTCCTCAAATGTGAAACAGTAATATATTCTAAAATTTCCTCAGCATAGGGTTCTAAGTAGTGAGGATCAGTTGGGACAATCCATGTCAAGTGCTTAGCATTTTTATCTGGCACAAAAAAGTCCTAAAAAATGTTAACATTTGAGTTGTTGTTGTTTTTCTGTTGCAAAGTTTTGTCTGACTCTGCGACCCCATGAACTGTAGCACGTCAGTCTTCCCTGTCCTTCGCTATTTCCCAGAGTTTGCTCAAACTGAGTCGATTTGAAGTCACTCCACTAAATAAATTGATTTATTTATGGATTATGCAGAGAAAAATTTAAAAATCTCTACCCAATGCTTGTGTCATCATCTTAATATTATGTCCATTATCATTCTCAATGTTTCTTTCATAATTTATCATGAATTATCACACAAAAGTTTGAAGCAAAGGTAGTTTTAATTTCAGGCTGATAACATTAAAAAAATGCATAAGTTCAAATAATCACTTATATATGTATATTCTCCTTGGGGAGCAAATTATGCAAATATACATGATCACTTTAAAATAATCTATTTAAAATACAAATATTATGATTTTGAACATAAAAGTTTTCTTATTTAAATTGCTCTCAAAACTTTCAATGAAAAATTGTCCTTCTAGTTTCAGCCTGCTTCTTTATCTACTATTGGATATTTAATGCTTAAGTAAAATCTGAAGTATGTGCAATGCTATTATAAATAATACATGACACTCATTTTTAAATGACACTTCATAGCTATGTCAAAAGGTGAAGACAATGATATATAAACAGACTGACATGAAACTACTTCTCAACAATAATGACATCAAATTTGATAATGACATCAAATACATTTAGAAAATTATAAAAGGTAAGGAAGAAAATAGCTCTGTAATTGACTTGAATGTTTAAAAACTGTAAGGATATCTTGAGATAATGACTTGCTGAAACCTGGAAATAAAAAGAAATATTTTCATACTACTATGATGATAAAGAAAAACATGATTGCTACCCACTGAGAGGAGAGAGAAATGAAGACTCATATACAAGTGAAGTGAATTAGATACTTCTTTTCATTTTTAGAAAAATGTTGAATTTTTCATAGGGCTGAGAGAAATGGTCATTACAATGTATTTTCAACCAACAAATGAAAGGCCTGAAATCAATGACATGCTACAACATAGGTGTACTGAGCTGTATTCACCTAACAAATGATTCTCTGAATTCTTACATCACTCAGTTCAGTTCAGTTCAGTCGTTCAGTTGTGTCTGACTCTTTGTGACCCCATGAAGCGCAGCACACCAGGCCTCCCTGTCCATCACCAACTCCTGGAGTCCACCAAAACCCATGTCCATTGAGTCAGTGATGCCATCCAACCATCTCATCCTCTGTTGTCCCGTTCTCCTGCCCTCAATCTTTCCAGGCATCAGGGTCTTTTCCAATGAGTCAGCTCTTCGCATCAGGTGGCCAAAGTATTGGAATTTCAGCTTCAGCATCAGTCCTTCCAATGAACACCCAGGACTGATCTCCTTTAGGATGGACTATTTGGATCTTCTTGCAGTCCAAAAGACTTAGTTTTGTGCTTTTTTTGACATCTATTCTTTTTATTATTCTTTGTAAAGTTGAAAGCAGCACCTGGAATATTTCAATGTGCCTCAAAATCTATAAAGAAAATTTATTTTCCAAAATTCTCTTATCAAAAAAAAGAAAAAAAAGCTAACATATCTGTACATTTTTCAGAGTCAAGAAAGGACTTTGTGGCCCACCAATCCTTTTATCATTAGGAAGAAAGAATTTCTTAACACAAATTTTCATTGACTTTATTAAAATAAGTATTTTTGATATAGCTCCTCGGTCCATGTAATTCTCTAGCAAGAATACTGGAGTGGGTAGCCATTCCCTTCTCCAGGGGAACTTCCCGACCTAGGGACTGAACTCAGGTCTCCTGTATTGCAGGCAGATTCTTTACCATCTGAGCCACTAGGGAAGCCAATTAACTATAACTTTTTACATACATAAATGAATAAAATTATATAAAATACTGGTTAATTGTCATGGCTTGAATACAAACTCTTCCATATCACTATTATTATCTGCAGCTATCTTGAATACT
This sequence comes from Odocoileus virginianus, assembly GCF_023699985.2. Lineage (NCBI taxonomy): Eukaryota > Metazoa > Chordata > Mammalia > Artiodactyla > Cervidae > Odocoileus > Odocoileus virginianus. The sequence goes on from NC_069684.1 coordinate 61,027,277, forward strand.
ATACATTAATCTGTTTATTTCTTAATTTTTATGACTTCCTTTGCCTTTCTAAAACTTTTATTGAATAAAGTAGATGACAGTTTTCAGTGTGATTTTTCTCTTCATTACTTATTCTGAGAATAAATTAATCAAGCTTGTTTTAAAGACCCTGTCTAATAACTACAATATACTGGTTAACTCCTGTGTCTATTTCTGTTGTCTGCTCCACCAGGCTCAAGAACTACTGTGTAGATGAAATCAGACAAATGAATGAAAGTATTTTGAATAGAATAAGGTCTGATGTACTTTGTAAAGGTAAGAAATGAGTTCCTGGGTTTACCTGACTTAGTTATTTAAAAACATCTGTTAAGAGCTCTTCTTTTGTCATTTGGTCCTGTTTATTAGCTGGCTTGTTTATTTTTTACTGAATAACCAGCATATTTTTTTTTTTAAATTAAAATTTTTAAAATGAGTACATATTCCTACAGAGAGGAATGAACACTTTTCCACAGGTAATTATAGTAGTTTAAGATTTCTTTTCCCTAAATAGTGATTGAATTAATTCATGCGAAACTTTAGTTTTGAAGAGGGCTGGACTATTTGACTTTAACTCTAACGTACAGCCTTTCTGGGGTTTTAGTTAAAGTCAGAGAAATTTGCTGGGGGCACTCCTCCTTGGACATTTTTAAAGTCTGTGTTCTCAATTAATGAGACTGCCACAACCGCTGTGTGACTAGCATCATAACTGCCACATTCTACTTGGAATCAAAGTCTCTCGGTTGTCAAGCTTAGGGATTATTGGGTGTATTGAGGGAAAAGTATCATAGAATGTGGGGCTTATTCTTCAATAGGTCTCTTTTTTCTTTGAATTGATCACTCCTATCTTTACCCTCTTGGTAGACCTTCACTGCCAATCTTATCTCTTCAACCACGTGACACTTCTGCAACACCTATGCTTGTACATTCCCTTTGACCCCGATGCTCAGGTTTCTAAATGGTAAATATCTCTGGTATTACAGGCAGCTATAGATGCTGGACTAACCTCAGTGAATGCATAAACATATTTGTATGATTGTCAAGAAAAGAAGAATCAAGATAATTTTCTATTAGACTAAATTTATTGATGTGAATGCATATGCCAACAATTTTTAGCTACCTTTGGCCTCTGGGACCCAATGATGGACATTATTTTAAAAGGTAACTAGAGATTCCTTTTAATATTATCCAGGAAAAAGTAATGGTGGAGTAAATTAATTATCAGCAGGCTGCCTACCCACTACATAATCATATCATCATCAGCGCTTCCATTGTTGCCATCATCAAATTCTCGAGAAATTCAAAGATGTAGTAATGTTTTCATTGTTTAAAAAAAATTATGCTGGAAAAAGATAATGAAGATAAAGTTTGCTCCCTGACTGTTAAGACACTGAGGTAAACTGTGACCAAGAAGTGATACATAGCTGGCACAGATCAAGTGAATAAGGACTTCAAATCAGGCAGCTGGGTGATATGATAAAAGAGAAAATTCTGACCACAGGGGTATTTTTACATGTGTGAACTGAGTTTGTAGTCTCTAAAACCAAAGTAGATTTCTTTTCTGGTACTGTTTTCCACAATAAACAAGATAGCTCAGTGTGACTTTTCAAATATCAATTTGTTGCTTGTTCATTACATTCTAGCTCCTGGTCCAGGATTGCCACTTTATCACTTAATCACAAGGACAGGAGGGTTATCCCAAAATACTCAAACAGAGAGAGAAATATTTACAAAGATAAATAATGCAAATCTCAGAGAAATATATGAATAATCCTCATAAAGGAAGATGTATTTTTCTAAATGCAACATATATAACCTGAACCTTCTACTCAGAATAGATACAGCTCAGAATAATGACATTATTATGATTCTCTAATATAATAAAAACTTGTGTGTGTAAACAGAGTCAGCACCAACAAAATACCTTTTTCGGGGAAGAAAACTGGAAATTCTTAATAGTCACATTTATTACACTCAGTAGTAGTTTGAAGTTCAAATTTGTCTTTATCACAGTTCGGGTGAAGTTCTGGGCGCCGATTCCATCCCCAGCCATTTCTGTAGGTCAAAAGCTAGAGCCCAGGTTTTCTATTACTCTGGCAGGACTGTCTCTGATATCCACTCCAAAAGCCATGGAGACGGCCCACATTGTTTTGTCATTACTAGTAAATCTGTGTGCAAATGTCTCAAAATGTGCAAGCTTTTAGTTGTTCCCGGGTGATTCTAATGTTAACTGTACTTGATAGCAAATGAACTAGAGCAAAAAAGGAGAATAGGAGTAGAAAACACTCTAAGTCACACATAAGGACCTTTAACATTCTTTAAGATAGAAGATTTTAGGTCGGCAAAGGATACAATCTAGGATAAACTGGTAAAGTGTGAAAAATAACCCTGAGGAAAGGAATGCAAAAGCATCTCAAAAACCAGAGGTGGGTCAAATATTTGGAATGTTGATAAAGAAACTAATAAAGGGAAAATTGAAAAATGCCAATTTGATTTAATGACCTGAGCAAGGTCATTTCGGTAAGGTGGCAGAAAACACAAAACAAACAGAAATAATTTTAAAAAGCAGTAGGGGGCAATGAAGAGAAAATATTAGTTATTCACTCAGTATTTATTGAAGAGAAGTTAAAGTCATATGCAAAAATATTTCTTTGAAAACCTAAACCTGTATACTAAAATGCATCAATTTTTTCAAATGTTCCTCTAATTTCAAAATGTCTTACATCATTTGTCTAAAACTTCTCAGACATATCGATAACATAATTTGTTACAATCATAAAACTGTTACTATGTCCTAAGCATAATAGTTGCAAATGTAGCTGAAAGATGACAGCAAATGTTTATTGTAGTCTATTATAATTTACTTCAAAAAAACTGGCGTCTGTTTTATGTAGCTAAAATGTTTCATGAAATATCCATCAATTTTTTTCCTACCAACCATTTCACTAAACACAAAGAGAAAAACACATTATGGTGTTCTAAAAGGAAGTCAAGGAAGTGGGAGCTGGAGTGACAAAGACTATATGAGCATGATGCAAGTAAACAGCAAAGACTAGGAAAAAGAAAGTCAAACCTTTCAATTTACAACAAATATTGTGTCAACCTTTTCTTTAATATGCAACTCTGCAGCAACTTTGATATCAAGAAAGTTATTATGAAGATATTGAAAGTAAAAATCTAGTCTGCTAAATACAGGTTAAAATTGAAATAAAGCATACTCACGGATACATATTTTTAAACATAACCATTTGAAATACATATTCATCAGAACTAATTCATCTAACTCCAATCACATCTTATTTTAAGTTCAGAGGCACTGGTAATTTTTGCCTTTATTATGAGGAAAGAACAATCACATTAGCAAGCCTTGTCATTCTCCCAGTAATGAGTTTAATACGACATTTGGGAAAGTGCATTGCTGTGACTAGAATAGCAATGTTGATTTTACATTTTAGAATAAGCTTCAAAACACATACAGTGAGAACAGCCTCATACAGGGATTTATTTTTCCTCCCATTTCAATTTGAATGTGAGTTAAATTTTAAATTACAGTAATTGTGAACTGTTTTCATGTTACTATAAAGTTTCAAATGGTGGACTAAGTCTTATTCTGGAAGCAGAATCTCATCAATAGAAAATGATTTCAAAACTGCTATTATTGATTTTTAGTCCAAGATATTTCCTTTATATTCAGGGCAAATGCCAATGGCTACGCATTAAATCAGAAGCATTAAAATGAACACAATTACCATACTCCAATCACAATGTGCTAAAGAAGCAGCTCTGCTAGTCCAACCTTTTTAAGCAATTATATCCAGTTTTAGAATTGAAACTTGTATAGATCTGTGCTTTTGAAAGATATTTTCAAGAAAACAAAAAGGATGGCTATTCTAATACAGTTTATTCCTAATCAGTATTATTCATCTGGATTTTTCATCTTACAGTTCATTCTTGAAACTCATTTCATAAAACAAAAATGACACTAAGTACAGTTAAAGCAAAAATTGCAGTTAAACAGGTAAAGGAAGATTGTTTTGGAAGCTCTTGCAACAGATTAGAATGTAACACTGAACACAACTCCTCAAATTAAAAAAAAAAAAAAAAGGAGAATATTTTGGAGTTCGAGGACTCTTAGGCCATTTGTGTTTGCTTATTGGTCTGTTTCATGATGGGAGGTACATGATAGTTTTATAACTCTGAGCAGGATGCACAGTGAGGTTAGGCTCCCAACTCTCCCACACCAACTAGGATGCAGGCAGGGATGGTAGCATCCTTGATGATGACACCCCAAGTCCTAGAGGGAGACAGTCATGGGTTGAAAAACTGGTAAGACACTTTTTAAAAAGATTTGTATCTCAAAGAGGCAGAGAAGCGTTCAAGTTCACAAGTTTTCTAAGGTAAATGTTCCAGGATAAGAGAGGTGAGGAACCTCTGTGGTTAGGCTACATGGATTTCACAAGGGCTAGAATAGGAGTGAGGTCAAGGGCCAAGAGGTAGGAAAAAGTCTGTCTGAAGATTAGCCAAGCTTAGATAAATAGTAAGGCTATGCTGGTCAGCATTTTATATCTATATCTATATCTATATATGTAAGATGATCTTTCCATGTGGTTTTAGTTGTCACTCTTCAGTTGTTCAGTCATGTCACTCTTTGCGAGCCCTTGGACTGCAGCACGCCAGATTTCCCTATAATTTCAGGTTCACAGTAAATTGAAAAGACAGATTTCCCACATACCCTTGCTGCTCACATACACACAGCACCCCTTGTTAAAAACACCCCCTACTAGAGTGTACATGTGTTATAATTAATGAACCTACACTGACACATCAAAACATCCAAAAGTTTTAGTTTATAATATTATTTACTCTTTGGGAATACTACATTTTCTGGATTTAGACAAATGTATAGTGCAGTGAATGCATCATTATGATACCACACAGAGTTATTTTCACAGCAATAAAAATTCTCTGTGGTCTACCTATTCATGCTTTCTCCTACCACAACCCCTAGGAACCACTGGTCTTTTTATCATCTTCATAATTTTGCCTTCTCCAGAATATCACATATGTAGTTGGAATCATACAGTACAGAGGCTTTTCAGATTGGTATCTTTCATTTAGTAATATGCAAGGAAGTTTCCTCCATGATTGTTTCATTGCATCTATATGGTAGTCCCTTGGATTGCAAGGAGATCAAACCAGTCAATCCTAAAGTAAATCAATCTGAATATTCATTGGAAGGATTGGTGCTGAAACTCCAATACATTGGTCACCTGATGCAAAGAGCCAACTCATTAGAAAAGACCCTAATGCTGGGAAAGATTGAAGGTAGGAGGAGCAGGGGATGACAGAGGAGAAGATGGTTAGATGGCATCAGTGACTCAATGGACATGAGTTTGAGCAAGCTCAGGGAGATGGAAGGACAGGGAAGCCTGGCATGCTACAGTTCATGGGGATGCCAAAGAGTCAGACACGACTGAGTGACCCAACAACAACATAGGTACTATAATTCGTTAACCCATTCACCTACTGATGGGCATCACAGTTGCTTACAACTTATGGCAATTATGAATAAAGCTGCCATTATGATCAATATGCAGGTTTTTGTGTGCACATGTTTTGAGCTTCTTTAGGTAAAATTCTAGAGAATGTGATGGCTGGATCATAGGATAAGGGTAAGTTAAGTTTTGTTAAGAAACTACCAAAGTGTCTTCGAAACTGGCTGTACTATTTCACCAGTGATGAATGTGCATTCCTGTTGCTCTACATATTTGCCAGTATTTGGTGTTGTCAAAGTTCCAGATTTAGGCCATTTTAATAAAGTTTTTCCATGGGATTCTTCAGGCAAGAATGATGGAGTGGGCTGTCATGTCCTCCTCCAGGAGATCTACCTGATCTAGGGATCGAACCTGTGTCTCTTATGTCCCCTGCATTGGCAGGTGGGTTCTTTACCACTAGTGCCACAAGGAGAACTCAATAAATAATAGCTTCTTCTTGTTAACGTTGCATTTCCCCAAAGACATATGATATAAAGCATTTTTTCATATGTTTACTTATCATCTGTACATTTTTTGGTGAGATGTATGTTAGTATCTTTGTCAGATTTTTTAATCAGATTAATTATTTTCTTATTATTGAGTTTTAAGAGTTCTTCATATATTTTTGATAACAGTCCTTTATCATATATGTCATATATTCTTCTCTGTATACGGCTTGCTTTCTCACTCTCTTGAAACTATCTTTTATAAACTTTTTAATTAAGTCCAGCTTATCAAATACTTTTTTCACAGATTGTGATTCTGGTATTGGATCTTAAAAGTCATAAGCCACAACCAAGTTCATTCAGGTTTTCTCCTACATTATCTTCTAGGATTTTTATAGTTCTGTGCTTTGTATTTTAGGTCTGGAAGTCATTTTGAGTTAATTTTTGTAAAAAGTATAGTCTATATGGTGATTTAAATTTTTTTCTGTATTTGGATGTCCGATTGTTCCAGCACCATTTCTTGAAAAGGCTATCTTTGCTCCATTTTATTTCCTTTGCAGCTTGGTCGAAGATTAGTTGATTTTATTTGGGTCTATTTCTCTTATTTTTCTACTTCCCTTTACATCAGATTGCATTAAAGATTATCTATATTCACTATGTTGAATTCTTCAGACCCAATTTTCTTTTCACCTTACACTAATCAAGCTTTTAACTCCATTAATTTAGCAAAAATATATTTTAAGTTGCAAATAACCTCTATGGTATTCAACCTCACAGTCAATTGAACATACTCCTTTTACTTGGTTAATCAAGAGACTGTGATACACTTTCCCTAAAACGTTTTCTTTATTTGGCCTTCAGGGCATCATAATCATCTGATTTTCCTCCTACTCAACCTGCAGCATTTCTTCTCATTCTCTTTTGATAATTATTCTTCCTATTCTCTACTTCTGACACACCAGGACTTACTCCTTGAAACATTTCTCAACTCTTCTTTTAAAAATTATTTTCTCTACTGCTCTTTGTTTTTACTGACTCCCTTACAGAACTCATGCATTGCCATAACTTTAAAATGTATACCTTAATCCTTCCAAATGTATATCTCCACTCTGGCCATGTCCCTTGAATTTCAATTTTGCATTTTCAAACTAACTGTCATCACTATACAACATTTGTAACAACTAAAATGTTTATATGCCCTAAATTTAACTCCTGAATTCTTATACAAAAACTGCTCAGAAGATGATTTTCACCACCTCACCCATTGGCAGATTTATCCTTCCATTTTCTCAAGCTATACCTTAGAATTATCCTTGATGCATTTTTCTTTCTCCTTGCTTTCAGTCCATCAGAAAATCTTACTGGCTTTACATTCAAATATATGTATAGACTAACCACTTCTCAGCACATTCATTGTTTTATTAGGTTCTGTTTCACCATTCTTTCTCTTCTGAATTACTGCAAGAATCTCAAAATTGTCTCTAAGCTTTCCCTTTTGCTCATTTACAAACATTTTCAAAACAGCCAGAGCAATCCGTTAAGGTTCAAACTAGATCAGATCATTTATAACATAACAAAATTCTAATGGTTCTCCTATTTCTTTTAAATTAAAATCCATCCTGTTTACAATGAGTAATTTTGTACCAACAGCTGTCTCTGCCTCTGGGGTGTTCTTCCTCTAGAAGCATTGTTAGATAGAAGCACTGTTGGCTTGACCATCACCTTCATGGTTTTGTTCAAATGTCTTTTTTAAAATAGGCCCTTATTTAAAACAAACTCTCCATTTTGGATTATACTCTTCTAGAACTCCTCATTTTTCTTATCTTGACTTTCTGTACTTTTTAACATACAATATACTTTAACTGGGCTTTCCATGTGGCTCAGTGGTAAAGAATCTGCTTGCCAATGAAGGAGATGCAGGAGATGTGGCTTCCATCCCTGGGTCAGGAAGGTCCCCTAGAGGAGGAAATGACAACCCCCTCCAGAATTCTTGACTGGAAAATTCCATGAACAGCAGAGTCTGGCATTCTGTAGTCCATGGGGTTGCAAAGAGTGGGACCTGACTGAGCAACTGAGCACATACTTTTACCATGTTCTTTTTAGCACTCAAAACAGACTCTCAGGTTGTAGTCTATCTCCAGCTTTACCAATTTGTAACACCCTCTGACTTAGAATTTTTAAACATCTTAATTGACTATTGTAAAAGATGAGGGCATCATTAAGTAGATTTCCAAGTCATGTTACCAAATAGAATGTTATTTTAAATAATTTAATTTTAATAATTAGTGTACTTACATTTTATATAGTAAGCAATATCTTAATCATTTAGGTACAGTTCATTAAAATATGTTTAATTTGGTAATCCCAATCATTTCAAATCACATATTTTTCATTTTTAATTACTTTTTATTTATCACTTTACATAGGATCCTACCACCAAGAAATAATACATAGAGTGTCTTTATACTGTGTATTCTAGTTGATTCTTATACTATGTTTATATTCTTAAGAAAAGAATAAGTTCAAATTTTTGGATTTATATAACTAATATAAAGTTGTTTTTCTTAGGATATTATAATATGTGACTTTTAACCATTTTCTCTTCAAGTTTGGTGTTTTTAATAGGATGTCTTTTTGTTTGTTAACGGCATTAATTTCCATAGAATATCAAGTTATTGCTCAATATGTATATTCAGATTTTCTTCTTATATATTAGTGACATTTCTTTGGAAAATTTTCACTTGTTCCATTTCTTTTGCACACATATGCATCTTGCATTCTATTTGTTCCCTATCCATTTCACCAGCCTTTTTCTATTGATACTTGTATCTATCAGTTTCCATGTGGTATTTAGGTGTTTGTTTTTCAATTTTCATAACTTCTACATTATTCCTCTGTTAATTTACCACCTATTAAATCATACTTCTCAGGTGGCGCTGTGGTGAAGGGCTTATCTGTCAATGCAGGAGACACTGGGTCAGGGAAGATCCCCTGGAGGAGGGCATGGCAAGCCACTCCAGTATTCTTGCCTGGAGAATCCCATGGACAGAGGAGCCTGCCTGGCTACATTCCATGGGGTTGCAAACAGTCAGACACAATTGAAGCAACTTAGCACACATAAATTTTAAGACCAGCGGCTAATTGCTTTCAGGTCTTAGAATTACATCTGAAATTCTATGTTTATCCTTGGATTAGTTATTCTATGTGGCTTATCTTACATATGCTTTTTTTCTTTTCTACCTAAAATTTGGTAACATCTACTGAAAAACTCTTAGTTAATTCCTTTGATCACTTTTTATATAAGTAGGCCCACTAGCTAGGTGTTGAAAAACAATGTTAAAAAAAAAAAAAAGCTAAATAAGTTGAAAGCAAATTTTGAATATATTCCAAAACATTTTTCACAAAAATCAATTTTCTCTTTAACATGGAAACAAAGCTTTCTCTAAGTTATTTTTTAATACCTTTTACTTTTTTAAATATGTTGCCCAGGAAGTGCTAAAAATATCAAACTTAAAAATACATTATTAGGAGAATATATCTTAAAAGCTCTTATCACAAGGAAAAAATCTAACTATATATGGTGATGGATATTGACTAGACTTATTGATTGTGGTTATCATTTTGCAATATGTGCAAATATTATATTGTATACCTAATTGTATACATTATGTTATATACCTACAACTAATATGAAGCTAGATGTCAATTATATCTCAATAAAAGAAAAAGAAGAGGGCATAGGTTAGGTCATAAAACAGTAAATATATAATCCCAAGTGGTTTAATGTGATAATGGCTATTTCACATTTATGTAATGTTCCCTGTGAGACACAAAGATACTGTGAGTCATTCTCTATTTGATAATTCAGTGATACAGGCTGTTAATGACAGTTAAAATAAGATTATTTTTCTGCTACTCTTTTGTTGCATTTTCAGCTCATGATTTTTTTAAACAAAACACTTCATAGTAAAAGAAAAATGCAATAAGTTGTCTTCTAAATTTCTGAAATAAAAAATAGATTTACATCAATAATATCTACTATAATTAATATTTACTACAATTCAAAGAAACAATAATAATAATGCAAAGGTCATATGCTCAGTATATTAAAAAAAAGTTCCAGTACCTAACTGAAGTCATTAACCTTTGTCAAAAGCCTACTTTATCGTCTTACATTATTAACTCCATTACAAACTGGCACTATTCCAAACAACTGTTATTACAGATGCTGACTAGATGTCTGGCACCGAGAAACTGACCATTAAATATCTGCTATTATTAAAGCATTATAGTGAAGATTAAAGGATGAATAAATGTTGGCTAGTGTTCTTGCCTGGAGAATCCCAGGGATGGCAGAGCTTGGTGGGTTGCCGTCTATGGGGTCGCGCAGAGTCAGACACGACTGAAGAGACTTAGCAGCAGCAGCAGCAGCAGGTGAAAAAAAGTTACAGGGAAATATTTTTAAAAACCTTCTGTATGTAAAACAATTTTTGTTTGAAACCTCTTCAAACATTAGGAATGTTTGTATATTCAATTATGTTATTTGATACATGTTAGCGTTTGTGTGTGGATACTTAATATATCAGAGAAATCTAAACAAGATGAATTGTATTATTTTCATATTGATCTGTTGATCAAGACTAGTTAACTAAAACTGTCCCAAGTTAATGCCATCCAAGCACAAAGTGTGTTTTTCTTTCATAATCGGGTGAACAAAGCTCATAGAAAAAATGATTGGAATTGAAATGTTTTTTCTCAATAGGTGAGTTTAATGTTAACTTGCATTTACCTATATAATTATACATATTGATTTGAAAATTTTAAAATAACTAGCATTCAACAGTAACAAACACTGTCATTAAAAATATGATTCCAAAAAACATTAGGCGATCTTAGGAAAAACATAAAAGACTCTTACTGACATGCATTATTTGTTTCATTGCTCTTGCCTACTAATTAGATAAGAATCTAAAAAAATAATTTAAAGACTTAAAAAAATTATCTTCCATGTCAGTGACATTATGCATTTTATAGTATTCGATTGTATGGGGGTTTTGGATTTTATTTTAATTTTTTAACATGGGTGTATTAATGATGTCAACAAAGTAAGTTTGTATACATTTCTTTGCACACACTATAAAAATTCTAGCAACCTTATAGAAAGGGCAGAACTTTTTATCTTTCATTTCTGGGCAACACTGTCAATATTATCTGAACATAGGAAGATAATACAAATACATTAAGTTGTAAAAAAAACATAGGATTCAATAAATTATACACTACATTGTACAAAACAGACATTTAAGTAAAGATGCATGCAAGTTAAAAAATATAAACCTATATACATGATATTTGAGGAAAAATACTTTTTTCTTCAATTAACATATAGAGTAACCTCTGGAACACCCTATACTTCACTCAGGCAAACTTTTTAGAAGACTCAATATTGTGAAAATGGCTATACTACCCAAAGCAATCTATAGATTCAATGCAATCCCCATCAAGCTACCAACGGTATTCTTCACAGAACTAGAACAATTAATTTCACAATTTGTATGGAAATACAAAAAATCTCGAATAGCCAAAGCAATCTTGAGAAAGAAGAATGGAACTGGAGGAATCAACCTGCCTGACTTCAGGCTCTACTACAAAACCACAGTCATCAAGACAGTATGGTACTGGCACAAAGACAGAAATATAGATCAATGGAACAGAATAGAAAGCCCAGAGATAAATCCACATACCTATGGACACCTTATCTTCGACAAAGATACACAATGGAAAAAAGACAACCTTTTTAACAAGTGGTGTTGGGAAAACTGGTCAACCACTTGTAAAAGAATGAAACTAGAACACGTTCTAACACCATACACAAAAATAAACTCAAAATCGATTAAAGATCTAAATATAAGACCAGAAACTATGAAACTCCTAGAGGAGAACATAGGGAAAACCCTCTCTGACATAAATCACAGCAGGATCCTCTATGACCCACCTCCCAGAATATTGGAAATAAAAGCAAAAATAAACAAATGGAACCTAATGAAACTTAAAAGCTTTTGCACAACTAAGGAAACTATAAGCAAGGTGAAAAGACAGTCCTGAGAATGGGAGAAAATAATAGCAAACGAAGCAACAGACAAAGGATTAATCTCAAAAATATACAAGCAGCTCCTGCAGCTCAATTCCAGAAAAATAAATGACCCAATCAAAAAATGGGCCAAAGAACTAAACAGACATTTCTCCAAAGAAGACTTACAGATGGCTAACAAACACATGAAAAGATGCTCAACATCACTCATTATCAGAGAAATGCAAATCAAAACCACAATGAGGTACAATTACACGCCAGTCAGGATGGCTGCTATCCAAGAGTCTACAAGCAATAAATGCTGGAGAGGATGTGGAGAAAAGGGAACCCTCTTTCACTGTTGGTAGGAATGCAAACTAGTACAGCCACTATGGAGAACAGTGTGGAGATTCCTTAAAAAAACTGGAAATAGAACTGCCATATGACCCAGCAATCCCACTCCTGGGCATACACACCAAGGAAACCAGATCTGAAAGAGACACGTATACCCCAATGGTCATCGCAGCACTGTTTATAATTGCCAGGACATGGAAGCAACCTAGATGCCCATCAGCAGACGAATGGATAAGGAAGCTGTGGTACATATACACCATGGAATATTACTCAGCCATGAAAAAGGATACATTTGAGTCAGTTCTAATGAGATGGATGAAACTGGCCCATTATACAGAGTGAAGTAAGCCAGAAAGATAAAGACCAATACAGTATACTAATGCATATATATGGGATTAAAAAGATGGTAGTGATAACCCTATATGCAAAACAGAAAAAGAGACACAGATGTATAGAACAGACTTTGGGACTCTGTGGGAAAAGGTGAGGGTGGGATGTTCTGAGAGAATAGCATTGAAACAAGTATACTATCAAGGGTGAAACAGATCACCAGCCCAGGTTGGATGCATGAGACAAGTGCTCAGGGCTGGTACACTGGGAAGACCCAGAGGGATGGGATGGGGAGGGAGACAGGAGAGGGGATTGGGATGGGGAACACATGTAAATCCATGGCTGACTCATGTCAATGTATGGCAAAAACCAGTACAATATTGTAAAGTAATTAGCCTCCAACTAATAAAAATAAATGGAAAAAAAATGATATATATTTCAAAAGTGGGTAAAGTAATATTAAATATGGCTTAAGAGAACATATAAATATAGGGAAAGGATTTAATAAATGGGGCCTGTAAACATCAGATACAGGATAATGCTTTCCTCTAAGAGAACGATTTAGGAAATAAGTTGACATTGGGGTTTCAATTTTCCATAATGCTTGTTTCTAACCAAACAAAATATGAAGTATTTGATATGATTTCATATACTTGAGGGATTGATACATAACCTTAATTTATATTTTCACTCACATTTTGGTTGACAGACAATAATACATTTTAAAAATAATATGCACCAACAATTAGAGATCTGTTTACATAACAAACCTCAGAGCAGGAACGTATTTTCCTTCATAATACTGTTATGCCTTTTTCCATCTTGGAAAAGTAGAAAATAAAGGTCAGAATATATCATTCTTTCATTTCAATTAAATAAATGTATTTGCCTAAATAAAGTAGGGCATTTCATTCAATATTAATTTAATCCTTAAAACTGAGTCTTAGAGCAACAGAAGCATCTGACAGATGATATACTTGCTCCCAATGTTACAGGTTTCAAAATCAAATATCCCATGAATGTTGTTAAAGATTTAAAATATAAGCATAATTTACTCCATTTGTGTCCCAAAGCAATCATTATATTCATTTTATAAAAGAATAATAAGTTCTAACATTTTATGTGTGTGTGTTTTCTATGTCTGTTCTACAGTGCTGAAGACATCCCCAAATTTTTCATCTCAAGGTTTTAAAATTTCTTTGAGCTTACATTCAAGTGAATCCATACAAAGTATATGCTATATGAAAGAAAAAGTTACAAGAATCAAAACTTAGGTTCCATAATTTGTAGCATTATTTTTCCCCCATAATACATGAAACTTTCTCAAATACTCTTCAAATCAAAGAAATTCTTCATATGGTTAAGACTAAAGATATAATTTATTATCAGAATTAAATGTTCAAAATGGGCTAATATGAAACCCAAAAACCATATCAAGCTAGAAATTTCAAAGTTCCCCCAAACCAAAGATTCTTCAATAATATTTTTCAGATGATCTTTTTTTTTTGGAGATTTACATACATATTCTAATTCCAGATACATTTTCATTTGCTCCCAAATGTGAACCCTCTTCTTAGAAAGTGAATGTTGATGATATAATCCTTTCCACTCTCAATGAATTTTATTTAAGTTGGATTTAAGGTAGTACTATTGACTGGTTTATATAAACTGTTAAGAAAATCATCTTAAATTAAATGGGAAAAAATGTTACTAATTAGTTCAGTTAAGTTCAGTCGCTCAGTCATGTCAGATTCTTTGCAACCCCATGGACTGCAGCATACCAGGCTTCCTTATCCATCACCAACTCTTGGAGCATACTCAAACACAGATACATCATATCGGTGATGACATCCAACCATCTCATTCCTCTGTTGTCCCCTTTTCCTCCTGCTTTCAATCCTTCCCAGAAACAGGGTTTTTCAAATGAGCCAGATCTTCACATCACATGGCCAAAGTACTGGAGTTTCAGTTTCAGCATCAGTCCTTCCAATGAATATTCAGGACTGATTTCCTTTAGGATGGACTGGTTGGATCTCCTTGCTGTCCAAGTGACTTTCAAGAGTCTTCTCCAACACCACAGTTCAAAAGCATCAATTCTTAGAAGCTCAAATTTCTTTATAGTCCAACTCTCACATCCATACATGACTACTGAAAAAACCATAGCCTTGTCTAGACAGACTTTGTTAGCCAAGTAATGTCTCTGCTTTTTTACTATGCTGTTTATGGTTTATGTTGGTCATAGATTTCCTTGCAAGGAGCAAGCGTCTTTTAAATTCAAGGCTGCAGTCAACATCTGGAGCACAAAAATAAATAAATAAAGTCTGTCACTGTTTCCATGGTTTACCCATCTATTTGCCATGAAGTGATGGGACCAGATGCCATAATCTTAGTTTTTTGAATGTTGAGTTTTAAGCCAGCTTTTTCACTCCCCTCTTTCACTTTCAAAAGAGACTCTTTAGCTGTTCTTTGCTTTCTGCCATAACGGTGGTGTCATCAGCCTATCCAAAGTTATTTGTATTTCTCCCGGCAATCTTGTTTACAGTTTGTGCTTCAACCAGTCCAGAATTTTGGATGATGTACTCTGCAAATAAGTTAAATAAGCAGGGTGAAAATGTATAGACTTGAGGTACTCTTCTCCTGATTTGCAACCAGTCTGTTGTTCCATGTCCAGTACTAACTGCTGCTTTTTGACTTGCATATAGATTTCTCAGGAGGCAAGTAAGGTTGTCCAGTATTCCCATCTCTTGAAGAATGTTCCACAGTTTGTTGTGATCCACACAGTCAAAGGATTTGGCATAGACAATAAAGCAAAAGTAGATGCTTTTCTGGAACTCTCTTGCTTTTCTATTATCCAGGAGATCTGGCAATTTGATCTCTGGTTCATCTGCCTTTTCTAAATCCAGCTTGAACATCTGAAAGTTCATGGTTTATGTGCTATTGAAGCCTGGCTTCAAGAGTTTTGAGCATTACTTTACTAGCGTGTGAGATGAGTGCCATCGTTCAGTAGTCTGAACATTCTTTGGCATTGCTTTTCTTTGGGATTGGGATGAAAACTGATCTTTTCCAGTCCTGTGGCCACTGCTGAGTTTTCCAGATTTGATGGCATATTAGCACAGCACTTTCACATTATCGTCTTTTAGGATTTGAAATAGCTCAACTGGAATTCCATGACCTGAAATAGCATTGTTTGTAGTTATGCATCCTAAGGCCCACTTGACTTCACATTGCAGTATGTCTGGTTCTAGGTGAGTGATCACACCATCATGGTTATCTGGGTCATAAAAATATCTTTTGTATAATTCTTCTGCGTATTCTCCACCTCATCTTAATATCTTCTGCTTCTGTCAGGTCCATAACATTTCTGTCTATTGTGTTCATCTTTGCATGAAATGTTCCCTTGGTATCTCTAATTTTCTTGAAGAGATCTCTAGTCTTTCCCATTCTATTGTTTTCCTGTATTTCTCTGCATTGATCACTGAGGAAGGCTTTCTTATCTCTCCTTGCCATTCTTTGGAACTCTGCATTCAGATGGGTACATCTTTCCTTTTCTCCTTTGCTTTTCACGTCTCTTCTTTTCTCAGCTATTTTAACCCTCCTCAGGCAACCATTTTGCCTTTTTGCATTTCTTTTTTATTGGAGATGGTCTTGATCCCTGCCTCCTGTACAATGTCATGAACCTCCATCCATAGTCTTCAGGCACTCTGTCTAACAGATCTAATGCCTTGAATCTATTTCTCACTTCCACTGTATAATCATAATGGATTTGATTTAGGTCATAACTGAATGGTCTAGTGACTTTCCCTACTTTCTTCAATTTAAGTCTCAATTTGGCAATAAGGAGTTCATGATCTGAGCCACAGTCAGATCCCGGTCTTGATTTGGCTGACTATATAGAGCTTCTCCATTTTTGGCTGCAAAGAATGTAATCAATCTGATTTTGGTATTGACCATCTGGTGATGTGCATGTGAAGAGTCTTCTCTTGTGTTCCTGGAAGAGGGTGTTTGCTATGACCAGTGTGTTCTCTTGGCAAAACTCTGTTGGCCTTTTACTTGCTCATTTTGTACTCCAAGGCCAAATTTGCCTGTTATGCCAGGTATCTCTTGACTTCCTACTTTTGCATTATAGTCCCTTATAATTAAGAGGACATCTTTTTGGGGCTTTAGTTCTAGAAGGTCTTATAGGTCTTCACAGAACTGTTTAACTTCAGCTTCTTCAGCATTATTGGTCTGGGCATAAGCTTGGATTACGGTGATACTGAATGGTTGGTCTTGGAAATGAACAGAGAACATTCTGTTGCTTTTGAGATTGCATCCAATTGCTGCATTTTGGTCTCTTTTGTTGACTATGAAGGCTACTCCATTTCTTCTAAGGGATTCTTGAACACAGTAGTAGATATAATGGTCATCTGAATTAAATTTTCCCATACCAGTCCATTTTAGTTCACTGATTCTTAGAATGTCGAGGTTCACTCTGGCTATCTCCTGTTTGACCACTTCCAATTTACCTTGATTCATGGACCTAACATTCCAGGTTCCTATGCAATATTGCTCTTTACAGCATCAGACTCTACTTCCATCACCAGTCACATCCACAACTGGGTGCTGTTTTCACTTTGGCTCCATCTCTTCATTCTTTCTGGAGTTATTTCTCCACTCTTCTCCAGTAGCATATTGGGCACCCACCGACCTGGGGAGTTCATCTTTCAGTGTCATACCTTTTTGCCTTTTCATGCTCTTCATGGGGTTCTCAAGTTTAACCCTAACTCAAGTTATTCAACAATTCAAATGATTTGTTACTAATTAGATTCTAATAATCTCTAGGCTCTAATAATCTCTAAAAATAGGCTTCCCTGATGACTCAGTGCTAACGAATCCTCCTGCAATGCAGGCAACCTGAGTTCCATCTCTGGATTGGGAAGATCCCCTGGAGAAGTGAATGGCTACCCACTCCAGTATTCTTGCCAGGATAATTCCATGGACTGAGAAGCCTAGTGGGCTACAGTCTATGGAGTTGCAAAGAGTCAAATAGGACTGAGCGACTAACAGTTTCACTTTTTTTTCAGTCTCTAAGAATAAGAACTTATACTGTTTGTACTGTCCATGGGGGTCTCAAGGCAAGAATACTGAAGAGTTTGCCATTCCCTTTTCCAGTAGACCACATTTTGTCACAGACTGCACCAATTCCAGGCCCTCCCACATTACCCCTTTTCCTAATATTCAGGTTAGGGGTAGGGTGACTGCAAATAAAAGAGGCAAAAGGATATCACAAAATGACTTGTCCAAGGTCAAAACATCTGAGTAGGAGGAAAGGAAATGCTGTCTTCCTACAGTGGAGGCCATGTTCCTGCAACTCCCACATAGAGATACCAAGAGAATATTTCATGCAAAAACGGGCATGATAAAGGACAGAAACAGTACGGACCTAATGGAAGCAGAAGATATTAAGAAGAGGTGGCAAAAATACACAGAAAATCTACACAAAAAATTATTAATAGCCCAGATAACCACAATGGTGTGATCACTCACCTAGAGCCAGACATCCTATAATGTGAAGTCAAGTGGGTCTTAGAAAGTATCACTATGAACAAAGCTAGTGGAGGTGATGGAATTCCAGTTGAGTTATTTCAAATCCTAAAAGATGATGCTGTTGAAGTGCTATACTCAATATGCCAGGAAATTTGGAAAACTTAGCAGTGGCCACAGGACAGGAAAAGGTCACTTTTCATTCCAGTCCCAAAGAAAGCAGTGCCAAAGAATGTTAAAACTACTGCACAATTGTACTCAATCAGATGCTAGGAAAAGAATGCTCAAAATTCTCCAAGCCATGCTTCAACAATATGTGAACCAAGAACTTCCAAATGTTCAGTCTGGACTTAGAAAAGACAGATGAACCAGAGATCAAATTGCCAACATCCACTGGATCACTGAAAAAGCACTAGAATTCCAGAAAATTATCTATTCTGCTTTACTGACTATGCCAAAGTCTTTGACTGTGTGGATTACAATGAACCGTGGAACATTCCTCAAGAGATGGTGATACCAGACCACCTTACTTTCTTCCTAAGAAGTCTTCATGCAGGTCAGGAAACAGTCAGAACTGGACAAGGAACAATGGACTGGTTCAAAATTAGAAAAGGAGTATGCCAAGGCTGTATATTGTCACCCTACTTGTTTAACTTATATGCAGAGTACGTCATATGAAATGCCAGCCAGGATGAGTCAAAAGCTGAAATCAAGATTTACAAGAGAAATATCAACAACCTCAGATATGCAGATAACACCACCCTTATGGTAGAAAGCAAAGAGGAACTAAAGAGCCTCTTGCTGAGAGTGAAAGAGAATGAAAAAGCTGGATTAAAACTCAACATTCAAAAATCGAAGATTATGGCATCCAGTCCCATCACGTCATGGCAAATAGACTGGAAAACAATGGAAACAGTGACGGACTTTATTTTCTTGCACTCCAAAATCTCTCTAGATGAAGACTGCAGCCTTGAAATGAAAAGATACTTGCTCCTTGGAAGAAAAGTTATGACCAACCTAGACAGCATATTAATTAGCAGAGGCATTACTTTGCTGACAAAGGTCCATCTAGCCAATGCTATAGTTTTTCCAGTAGTCATGTATGGATGTGAGAGTTGGACTATAAAGAAAGCTGAGTGCTGAACAATTGATGCTTTTGAACTGTGGTATTGGAGAAGACACTTGAGAGTCTCTTGGACTGCAAGAGATCAAACCAGTCCATCCTAAAGGAAATCAGTCCTAAATATTCACTGGAAGGACTGATGCTGAAGCTGAAACTCCAATACCTTGGCCACCTGATGTAAAGATGTGACTCACTGGAAAAGATCCTGATGCTGGGAAAAAGTGAAGGCAGAAGGAGAAGGGGATGACAGAGGAGGAGATGGTTGGATGGCATCACTTACTCAATGGATATGAGTTTGAGGAGGCTCTGGTGTTGTTGATGGACAGGGAAGCCTGGCATCCTGCAGTCCATGGGGTCACAAAGAGTCAGACAACACTAAGTGACTGAACTGAACTGAAAGAACATGATTATTTATTTACAACTGTAAAAAGCACGTCAATCTGCAGATGGTCTCCTGACACTGCTCTCCAAACTCTTTTCTTCGCATCATTTTCTCAGTTTCCCACCCTTCCTTCATTCTCACGCTTGATAGTGTCATAGACTTCAGGTAATCTATATAAATAGAGACAATTTCACTTTGTTTTCCAATATGTATTAACTGATTTCTATCTCCTTCCTAATTATATTAGCCGATACCTCTAATTCAATAATAGGGCAATGAATATATCTGACTTATAATAGCATCTCTAATGTTTTCTTTTTAAGTAAGATGATGTTTTCTCAACTTAAGTATCAATATTTTAATGTTCTTAAATGTCAATTCATAATTTAATCATAGGTGATTTTAAACAAAATATGTGTTTATTTGAGTTCATGTAAACATTAATGCTGTTAATCATGTGATTTTTATTTCTCAAACATATTAGTATGATGATTATGTTAACTTATGGTCTATATTGAGTCATTTTACATTTCTGTAGTAATTCACATTTTGTAAAAGTACAAAATTTTGTATATGTTTTATTTTCTGTTTGCTAATGCATAGCTAGCACTTTGTATGACTATTCATATGTGTGTTACATTACCATGCTTCCACCTCTGCCCTTGATTCCAGAGTAAGTCACTGTATGGAAAATTATGATCCAAAAGTTATGCTTTGTGTCAGAATCTTGAATTGAGGAGAGGCTATCTCTTTGGATAGCCCAGTAGGAAATAGAGCTCAGGGATATCTTTATAGTGTCATGGTGGCATGTGGCTGAGAGAATATAGTTATTACCATGAATCACTTTGTATCTTGCCACAGGCTATCAAAGCCTCTCAGACCCTTACTGTGAAACAACAACAACACAAAAATAGCTTGATGCCCAGAACTGTGTAAAAGTAGATAGTCTCACAGACAGATCTAGGTGACTATCCCAGTGAATGAAAAGGCCTTCTCAGCTCATTTGAGTCCCAGAGAAAGAAGAGCCCTTATATCTGGAACCCAAGGTACAGTAACAAGCATACTGTCCATAGCTGGTCCTGAGGCATCGTAGGACCAGTTCTCCGTTCTGACACTGTTCTCAAAGAAGAGTGAATCCCTTAGTCAAATAAGTGTACTTCACATAGAAGGTGGAGGAAAAAAAGAAAAAAACATACACGCAAACACAGACACATACTAACTCCATAAGCTCTGCACTTATATGCAAACAAAAACACCCAGACTCTCCCGCATGCCCTAGGGGACAGATGTTCTTCCTGGCAGGAGGTGTCTTAGCCTCATCCTGGAAGTCCATCCTTGTCTTTCCTCTGAGCAGAGCCTTTTCCCTGAAGGATAGCCTCAGGGCACTGCTCTCTCAATCTGACCAGCCCAACTGTCAGCACGGTAGATTGCTGGGGGGTGGCTGGCCCTTCCTGGGATCCCTCTGGCAGGAAATTTTCTCCTCTTCTGAACACCGTGATGGACTCTGGAAGCCAGGGTGGGGCCTGGACCAGATGTGTGGAGGGTGGGGTCTTCCAGGAAGGAAATACGGTACAGCAGGAGACCGCAGGTTATGCTGTGTGGCTTGGGGGAAGTAAGTGTAGTGAGTGTGAGCCCAGAAGGGGGTTGGGGAGAAGACTAGCAGAAGGAACAGAGGTTAGGGTGGCTCAGAGGACAGCTGCCCTGGACCCAGGAGCTCATAAACACACACCACATACAGAGCTACAAGGAGAAGTCTTCTTATTCTCACTGAAAACAATCTAACTCAGGAGACAGGCAAGCAACACTTTTAAAGTACTGAAAGGAAAAGCAACAAACAAACTGGCCACCATGGGAGCCTATCTCCAGTGAAACCAGCTTTCGAAAAGAAAAGAAAAATAAGGAGTTTTTCCCCCAGACATACAAAAGCTGAAAGGAATAGCAACCAACTGACCTATATCAGAAAAAATATCAAATGAAACCCTCAAGAAGAAGGAAAGTGATCCCAAGCAGAATGAAAAACATCGAAAAGAGTAACTGTGGGGAAATATTCAGGTAAAATACTTTTTAAAATTACAAATCTCTATATAATATAATGAAATGATTAAAGCAAATATAAAACAATATAGATATAAATAAAAAGGCATACAACATAAGCATCAAGGCCAGGAAAGGACAAATACTAGCTTATTTTTGCAAGATTCTTATAAATTATGTGATACAGTACATTACTTGAAGACAGACTATAATAAATTGAAGTGTTCTAATGTAACCCTATGCAACCACTAAAATTACACAGAGTTATAGGCAAGAGGCAAACAAAGAAGATAAAGTCACAAAAGAAAAGATTAGATAATTAGAATATAGATATCAAATCATAGACTTAAACCCCAAAATATCCAAATTACACAAAAATCGAAGTGCTAGTTGCTCAGTTGTGTTAAGACTCTTTGTGAAAGTAGCTCACCAGGCTCCTCTGTCCATGGAATTCTCCAGGCAGGAATACTGGAGTGGGGTTGCCATATCCTTTTCTAGGGGATCTTCCTGACCCAGGGATGGAACCTGGATCTTCAGGCAGATTCTTTACCACCTGAGCCACCAGGGAATCCCCAATATTGCATAAAATATCAATATAAATTATCTAAATACTCCAATTATTAATAAAAAGCAAAGACAGTAATGGCAATTTCATAAGTATAATAACTGATCTAACTTCAGTTATAAAAAATAAATAACTTGGAAAGAACACTACTGGTAATCAGAATGCAGCCTTTGGAGCCTCTGCTGCTACATATTGCACAAGTTCCCAAAGAGAAAAACTGTAGCTGGCCAAGATAATTCCAGTGATCAGAAGGCACTACAGCAGGGGCAAAAATTAAGGGAAACTCTGTGGGGAAATTAATCAAATGAACAAAATGAAATAACAAAGCACTTAGATGGTGACCACCATATAAAAGAAAGTGAAATGACTGTTAAAGAAAATATGTTTCTTCTCAAGATATCAGGTGACAAAAGTGACAGCATAATTTAGTTGTTGGGTGTTTTCTTCTCAATTATTTTAAAGTTGGCAAAACATACTCA
The DNA here is from genome assembly GCF_023699985.2 of Odocoileus virginianus. Classification (NCBI taxonomy): domain Eukaryota; kingdom Metazoa; phylum Chordata; class Mammalia; order Artiodactyla; family Cervidae; genus Odocoileus; species Odocoileus virginianus. The sequence goes on from NC_069684.1 coordinate 61,050,132, forward strand.
ATGATACCCATGGTGATTAAATCCTTTTTTTTTTTAATAATCTACTTCTCTCTTTGACAGTTCTATTTCATTAGGTGGTAAGGTGGAGAGCACACACTAGAGCTGGAGTGGTTCTGAACTAGAATTTCCATCTTAATATTTATGACAGGTTTTATACTTCAATAATTTTTGAGCTTCAAAAAGGTTCTAGAAACCTATATTTAGGATGTTACATATGGAATTCAGGTAAATCATAGGTTCTGAAACACACATAAGATTTCTTTCAACTGATTCTGAGTTGTGAGGCTAACTTCATAGGACCAATGTCTCAATTTGTGCCAAGAAATCCTTAAAGAAATGAATCTCTTTTTGGCATCCAAGATTTAAAAGCCATCCAAAAAAAACAAAAATCTAACGCCTTGGCAAGATACTGTTAAACGGTAAGCTAATAGACAAGGATTTGTAGAGCAGTTTTAGCTGAGCCACTGTGGTTTTGGCACATCAGAAAAGAGTAAGGCATGAAAGAAGTAATCATCATCTTTCGACCGAATTAAAACTATTGAAATGCTGCTGCCCAAATTCTAGAAATTGCTATTGGATTCTTATCTGTTTGCCTTTGCTTTCACAATTTTCTCTACCTGCAGTTTGCCCAAAATCTTCAAGTGACTTATACTCTTTAGCTAATTCATCTTTCTGCTCAAATTTTATCATCTCAGAAAACATTTAGTGAACGTTAATGAAACCTGTATGACTTGTTACCCTGCTTTACTTTTCACCACAGTTATTACCAGATTTTTGTTAGATATATTTCCTCTTGGATAGTGCCTGTATCATCCAATAGACTGAAAGCTTCATTAAGGCAAGGTAATTATCTATAAGCATCACCTTTACCCTCTATTGTAAAGCTTAACATTGTATAATTATCCAGCAATGTAATTTCTCAATTGAAGTATTCAGAAAATTCTCAAAACTTAACAGCTTTTATGTTTACATTAACTTTGGTCTATTTGCTAAAGGGCTCTAAAGGCGGATGTGAATGGTTAAGACCAAAGCAATAGAACTTGATTTGTCCTTGGTAGCTACAAGTCAAAATTTTGAAGATTCCATATGGATGTAACAAATAAACAGTTTTCCTTTTAATAGATATTAGTAACATAAGAAAATAATAAAGGGAAAAATTGCTAAATTGTGATTTCTTTCTGTCTCAGAGCGTGACTGTTTCTTAGTTATTCTGAAACAGAACCTTAATGTTTTACAACATATTTTAATCCATACTGCCTGTTTGACATTTATCTTTAACTGTGTGAGGAAGACTATTATACTACTGACACTAGAGGCCACTGATGAAATAAATAACTGCTCATCACTGCTATAGTCGCCTACAAACCTGGGTGTGACCTGAGATTTGCTTTAAAAGAGCTGACTCATTTGAAAAGACCCTGATGCTGGGAAGGATTGAGGGCAGGAGGAGAAGGGGATGACAGAGGATGAGATGGTTGGATGGCACTGCCGACTCAATGGACATGAGTTTGGGTAAACTCCGGGAGTTGGTGATGGCCAGGGAGGCCTGGCGGGCTGCGATTCATGGGGTCGCAAAGAGTCGTACACGACTGAGCAACTGAACTGAACTGAACTGAACTAGATTTAGCAGAAGTAACACAATGCCCCTTCTACTTCCCAGCTTTTGTTACCCTAATGGCTTTTATTTAGAATAGTTTGGGCTTGTGGGCACCCTGGACATGCATGGAAGAAGTTCAGTTGTCCAGGTGGAGAGACCACATAGAGAGACAGGTGGTGAAGCCACATCAAAGGGAAGGATGCTGAGCTACATTGAAACAGAAAAAGACAGCTAGTTGTGTTCATTTCTCAGAGCTGCAGCAACAGGGTACCATAAACTGTATGGCTTAAAACAACTGAAGCCTGCTTACTCTGTCACAGTTCTGATGGCTGGACATGTGAAACCCAGTGTCAGTAGGGCTGCTTACTTCCCCGGTCTGGGAGGGGGAATCTGTGCAGGCCTCCCTCCTAGTTCAGGGTGGTGACCAGCCATTGCGCAGATCATTTCAATTTCTGTCTCCATCTTCACATGGTGGCTCTTTGCTGAGTGCCTTCGCTGTGTCTCTGTGTATAAACCTCTCTCCTTTTTTCTTGTAAAGACACAAGTTTTGGGATTCAGGGGACCCCTGATCTGTAATGACCCTATTTCCAAGTAGGTCACATTCTGACATTGTGGGCGGATGTGAATTTGGGAAGGGGCACTATTCAAAGAGTGTGCTAGTCATCTAAGCAAGCCAGCTTAATTTAGTCACTATCCGCCAGTCCAACCCAACCACAGCATAACAGCAACTCAGCTGACCTCAGCCCACGGTAAGGAAGCATGTAAGAAAATTAAGATAATTTTTGTAGTATACATCTGTGTTTCAGAGTTGTTATATAATGATATGTAATAGACTAGTTAAAATTCTTTTCCTAAAGCCCTTATGGATGCATGCTGAAAGTGTATAAATATATAAATATATACAAAATGAACAAATAAGTGAAAGTAAGATTGGACAATATCTTGGCATCTATTTTTCATACACTGACTGTCCAGTTGAGAGATTCTAAATAAAAGCACTTCAGAGAAGCACTCTTCAAAACAGAGAGCTATACACCCAGAGTAATTTATTCATCAATAAACATATCCAAGTTATAAAATCATCCATTGATGCTAGCTAGTTTTACAATCACAGACTATAATTAATTGAAAATGTCCTTTGAAAAAAAGACAAAGTATAAATCAACTTGAACTTTTACTTATAAATCAACTGTGTCAGCATTAGCTTGTGCTTATTTAATATTGCACTCTCTAAAATGCTTTTCATGTATCCTATTTACTTTCAGTCACAACAGTTGGATGGAGTCTCAATATTCCCATCTAGATATGGATATCAATTGAAATTAATTCCTCTCTTGCCCCTGACCTCCCCACCCCCCGCCCATCAAGCATTAACAAACATGTCGATTTTACAAAAGTAATCCTTCAGTCTATTTATTTTTTGGTATGAAAGAAGCAGTTTTTGGAAACAGCTGATCCCTGAGATTGCTTACTTACTTTTATAGTTGGCTTTATATTTTTAAGAACTTGAATCTTCTAAAATTTTATAATTAAAGAAAGAATAACCTACACTTACTACTGCACAACTTTAAGGATTAGTTTTGCACTATCGGCTCCTTCTTTCCTTTCTTCCCTCTTTCCTTCCCTTCTTTCCTTTTATTTTTTCTTTTTGAACAAATACCATTGTTTAAGCCAGAGTTTTTCTTTTTCTAATATAAAAATCTATAAACTTTCCCCCCTGGATTCATAATTAATTTTTCCTGTAAAAAATCTGGCAACAAATTTTATTGATGTTATTAAAAGTTACAATTTTATTTTCAAAAAGTCTGTGGCAATATAAAAGTATGATAAAGAATTAAAATGTCTCAAAAACTTATATGCCTAATCAATAATTTGACTGGACTTCAAGTAGGTCTAACAAAGATAAATCCAGTCCTTATCCTTCATGTCAAACAACACATTTTTCAAGAGTATTGGCAGAGAAAATTTTAGTCTTTCCAAATTATGTGGCTAAATTTTCTTCATTTAAATATATATAGGCCATATGTGTTAGTTACTATTTTTAATAGATGCTAGGTTTACATATTTGGAGATATAGAATGGAACCACATTTTTCTCTCCAGGAAGGTATACACACAGATGTGTTTTGCTGTCCCAGGAAAAGAACAATTAAATGAAAACAAACAGAAAGATTTCATTCTCTACCTTGTTTCTTTAAATACAGGAAGAAATAAGTCTCCTTCACTGGCTACATGACACAGTTCTTTCTCATCTTCAGTCTGAAAAATCAAATGGATTTTATTTTAAAGAAATTGCAACAATTATACATAGATAGAGATTTGAAATTTCACTAATGTGTTTTAACTTAGTTTACTCAGGCAGAAGTGGCATTTCTTTTATTATTTTTCGGAATCTCATAAAATCACCAAACACAACTATTAAATGTAATAGCTGAACACATTAGACATTCAAGGTTGAAGAAACTAGAATGAAACAGCAGATTTTAAAGGAACAAGACAGTCACTTAGTGTCAATGTTACAATTCCATTTATCAGCTCCATTAACTTAATGGTCAAAAAAAAAAAAAGTCTCCATCCTTTCTCCTCCCTGGTGCATATTAGCTCTCATACACATCTAAACTAATGCTAATAGAGAGTAAAGTGATGCTATCAGCATTCTTTTATGCAGCTTTTATCGTTTTCCATAAAATTCTGTCACTGGGATAAAATTAATGATTTTATACATCTGGCCCAGCCATACAAACTTCCATTTTTACTTTTCAAAGTTTCATTCAACCCTTTCTTTCCACTCCTTTCACACAGTGTTTCTGTCACATGAAAGTTGAAATATCAAGAAGTCAGAAACCTCATCCAAGAAAAGCAGGTGCTTTAGTACTTTTGATTCTCTGTCTTCCTCTGAACCGTTTGAGATGCCTGCTTACCTCTCCTCTCTGCAGCCCTCGTTTATATTGCAGACAACCACACAATAGACTCTCTGGTATTTAATGATGAAAAACCCAATTGGCGATGTGTGTAGTAAAATTTTACTGCTTGTCTCAGTAAAAAAAAAGGGAGCAATTCCTATACCTGCTTTGCAGTTGAAAAGTTCAGCCTTTATCTGTTTAGCCAGGCTTAATTCGAGAATAGGTCTCTTTCCGCTGAGAGGAGAACTGCTGAGACATCAACCCTTTTACAGCAAGCCCTGTGCAAGCTGGTTTGCTTGCTGATGCTCAAGCATTTTTTCCGCTACTCTCAGGAATTTTACATTGTTTCATTTATAAAGAACCCGTATATGATGAATGTGTCAATCATTCACCATTTTCTGACTTTATTAATTTTTGTATTGGTTTACAAATATCAAGGATGCCATTCTATTTCCAAGTTGTAGAGTTTTAAAATTCCATGAAAGCTCTTGAGAGTCCTGTGCTATATCCAGAACATTTAAATTAAATGTGCAGATTAATTCTGACATGTAGTTTATTGCCACAAATCAATATGTCACAGATATAGGTATCTGATTATAAAATAATTATCTTACCTAATTTCTCTAATGTTCAGCTTTTTAAATATACACACATACTTCAAAATTATTTAACTGAAGCTATACCCTCTGGATATTTTGCCTTATAAGGCAAAACTTTTATAAAACGTGATAAGAACATAAAATGATAGTCTTTTTAAAAAACAATTCATCCTCCCTTGGTAATATTCCATTATCTCTCTTTTTTTCTTTACAGAACTTAGTTTTTTCTTGGCTCAAGTATTTGCAAGGAACAGCATAAGAGTAGCAGCCAGAAAACCACTTTTATGTCTCTCATCCACTGCTTACAAGTCGTTTAACTTTGATTTAGTTAAACAAAACTTTTGTTGGTTACAACTATTTTAACTGTTCAAAGGGAATAATAATAACTGATTACTTCAGAGGGCTGTGTGAAAATAATGAGAGATAAAACATAATTCCTTTTCTGAAAATCATACAATATCATGACTAAAATGAAAAGTCCCAATACTAAAATTTATAAACAAATTAAATCAAATATATTTTCTTTTAGACATCAATGATTGATATCATGTAAAAATAAAATAAAATCACATAATATATTTGGACAATCAACTATGAAATGGAGCTGCTGAACACAAGTAAGAACAATTCTGTGTCTTCTTAAGAATTAAAGTTTTTTTTTCCATAAATGAAATATAGTAGATATTACTGGTCTAGTAGACATGTTTTGCAAACGTTCTTAGTGAGGAACTGAGATGAAGTGTTTCTAAAGGATATGCTACAGAAAAGGTAACTCCTTTTCCCTATGATAAAATTTCTGAGTTTTTATAAGATAAGGTAAGGTTTAAAAAATACTGGGTCAGACCTGTCCATTTTCCACACATGAAGACCCTGCATTTAATTTGAAATGCATTGAATCTCCTGAGGTTCTGCCCTTTATATTTTAACTTATCCACAGCATAGCAAGGAGCTATGAGATTTCTACTTCATTTTTACATTTCACTCAAATGTATTTTACCAAATTGAGATAGAAAGTGTGAAGTGTGTCTGGTTTCCATTTTTAGCATCCTTCACCAGGTGCTTTTGAAACTTGCCAAGTGAAATTTTAATCACCTGGCAAAGTATTTGAAATGCCGCACTTACCTGACGGTTATTTAAGATTTACACATAGTAATCATCTCTTATATGCATATCCCTTAATTTCAAATATATTTTTCTAATTTTTGATAAAATCTTCAGCTGTAATAAGTCTGATATCAATAATAACAATTGGGATTGTATTTATATATTCTCCTTGAGGTTTAAAAAAATCATTTATATACAAGTTTATTGTTAAAACTAGAACTTAAGAGTTGAAGTATTAGATAAAAAAACTCTGAATATTCCACCAAGAAGTATATTTAACTAGACATTGAATAAACAAACATGAGAAAAGGATAGATATTAATATATAATGGTTAATATATTAGCATAATATCAATTTAATCATTAATAATTAATGATAATTAAATAATAGTTAATAATTAAACTAATATATATTTATCTATATATTCCCTGTGATTTGAAGAATTAAAAGAACCTTTTGATTCTGTATGTAATTATCAATATTGCTGTCATAAGTATGTACAGGTTTTAAGATTTTAATATAAAATATGCTTTTAAAAGTATTGGAAAATCAAGTGCTATATAAATTTCATAACATAGCCTCACAATATAAAAGGTATTAATTAGCTCAGTTCAGTCGCTCAGTCATGTCTGACTCTTTGCAACCCCATGAACCTAAGCACACCAGCCCTCCCTGTCCATCACCAACTCCCAGAGTTTAATCAAACCCATGTCCATCGAGTCAGTGATGCCATCCAACCATCTCATCCTCTGTCATCCCTTTCTCCTCCTGCCCTCAATCCTTCCCAGCATCAGGGTCTTTTCAAATGAGTCAGCTCTTTGCATCAGTGGCCAAAGTATTGGAGTTTCAGATCAGCATTAGTCCTTCCAATGAACACCCAGGGCTGATGGACTAGTTGGATCTCCCTGCAGTCCAAGGGACTCGCAAGAGTCTTCTCCAACTCCACAGCTCAAAAGCATCAATTCTTTGGCGCTCAGCTTTCTTTATAGTCCAACTCTCACATCCATACATGACCGCTGGAAAAACCATAGCCTTAACTAGACGGACCTTCGTTGGCAAAGTAATGTCTCTGCTTTTTAATATGCTGTCTAGCATGGTCATAACTTTCCTTCCAAGGAGCAAGTGTCTTTTAATTTCATGGCTACAATCACCATCTGCAGTGGTTTTGGAGCCCAAAAAAATAAATCAGCCACTGTTTACACTGTTTCTCCATCTATCTGCCATGAAGTAGTATTAGAAATTATGTATTAGAAATAAACATGTATTAAAAATAAACATGAAAAGGTATTAGAATTATGTCAAAAACTTCCTTAGTGTACTATGAAATGATGAGTGTATACAGTAGATTTGTGAATATTTTTAGCCCCAGGCCATTTAGTTAAAATACATAAAATGTCTTCAGGGTACTATTCTAAGTATGTGCTGTATATAATGCAGTCTCAGGTAACTAAGAATGAATGTTCAATAGTTCTTTGAGGTTTTCTTGCTGTATCAAAACAGGACTCATATTAATGCAGTGTATGATAAGTGTCAACTGAAAAAATGCACGCAACCTACAATTTGTGCTTTGTGAGTCTAATTATCCCCTTGACTGGATATTTAAAAATAGCGATTTGACTTTCTGGTTTTGTTTCTTATTTACCCCAGTTTCCAGTGTATAAATACTATTTCTATATTACCCGTGACTTTTTCTTTTTTTCTAATAGGTAGGTGAAGAAGCTCTTTCTCTTTATTTAAATTCAAGCTTCAGGTCTGTCAATAAAATTAAAAGGTTCTCTCCTTGACTGTACTATTCAACTTCAAAATGTACAAAAGCCGTTTTGTAAAGTCTTCTTGAATATGTTGAGAGTGATAAAAAGTAAAATGTGTTTTTAAGTATAGTCTTTTAGCATAAGTAAGTAGAACTGAATTTAGTCGTTCTTTACCTTACTTCAATAGTCTGTAGAACTTTAAGTCATTCAACATGTTCAAAATGTTTAACAAAATATAAATAATTTAATGAACAACTGTCAGTGAAGGATCAGAACTTACAGGTAGTAAGCAGAATAAGTATGGCTATCACTGAAATATACATCAAACATTATTCATGGAATAACTGATGTCTTTATATTCAGCAAAATGAATATGCCTCAAGGTAATGTGTCTTTGAATATATTTGAATCTCAGGGCTCAACCTAAGTTTATAATAAATAGGCAATTATATTAAGTTCAAGTGTGATTACCTTTAATGTGTGAAAAAATGAAATGTAAATTTTACAAAATAAGCAATGCCACTTTATTTACCAAACAATAAATACTTTTTTCAGTATTTAAATACTGAAAAATAAAAACATCTTTAGCCTTCTAAAAGCAATTTCTCATGCTGTCAACTGCCTATAAACGTACATTAATGTAACTTAAAACCAAAATGCCTGAAAAATAGGGCCTTAAGAAGAAGAAAAATAATTTAAGTACAATATTTTAATTAAATAAAGGAAATATCATGATAATACAATTAAAATTATCATAACTATTTTACAGATGAGCAATGGTAACACAGCATTTCAAAGCAGAAAAATGTGATTTAATGCATCTTTTATTTTCAGAAAGGCAAGTATGCAGAGTAGCCTTTTCAGAAAGGCTACTCACAAAAGAGGAGCCACTTGGAAATTATTTAAATTATCCAAATACTATGTTTGTGATTAAGGTTCAGTGGGATTTATAGATAAAAACCTAAACTATTTGACTTCTATTAGGATTTTGACCCCAAAGCATTTTCATATATTCAAGTATTGTAGTCATGATGGGAAAAAAATTCAGACAATAGTGCATCACTTTTGATATTAAATTATCTTTCATTCCTAGAAAGGAACAATAAAGGTAACACAAAGTTCAGTTCAGTTCAGTCACTCAGTCGTGTCTGACTCTTTGCGACCCCATGAACTGCAGCATGCCAGGCCTCCCTGTCCATCACCAACTCCCAGAGTTTACTCAAACTCATGTCATAGAGTCGGTGATGCCATCCAACCATCTCATCCTCTGTCATCCCCTTCTCCTCCTGCCCTCAATCCTTCCCAGAATCAGGGTCTTTTCAAATGAGTCAGCTCTTTGCATCAGGTGGCCAAAGTATTGGAGTTTCAGCTTCAGCGTCAGTCCTTTAAATGAACACCCAGGACTGATCAGATTTAGGATGGACTGGCTGGATCTCCTTTCAGTCCAAGGGACTCTCAAGAGTCTTCTCCAACACCACAGTTCAAAAGCATCAATTCTTCGGTGCTCAGCTTTCTTCACAGGCCAACTCTCACATCCATACATGGCCACTGGACAAACCATAGCCTTCATTGGATGGACCTTTGTTGGCAAAGTAATGTCTCTGCTTTTTAATATGCTATCTAGGTTGGTCATGACTTTCCTTCCAAGGAGTAAGCGTCATTTTTTTTCATGGCTGCAGTCACCATCTGCAGTGATTTTGGAGCCCAATAAAATCAGACATTGTTTCCACTGTTTCCCCATCTATTTGCCATGATCTTAGTTTTCTGAATGTTTAGCTTTAAGCCAACATTTTCACTCTTCTCTTTCACTTTCATCAAGAGGCTCTTTAGTTCTTCTTCACTTTCTGCCATAAGGATGGTGTCATCTGTATATCTGAGGTTATTGATATTTCTCCTGGCAATCTTGACTCTAGCCTGTGCTTCCTCCAGTGCACCGTTTCTCATGATGTACTCTGCATATAAGTTAAATAAGCAGGGTGACAATATATAGCCTTGACATACTCCTTTTCCTGTTTGGAACCAGTCTGCTGTTTCACGTACAGTTACAAATGTTGCTTCCTGACCTGCATACAGGTTTCTCAAGAGGCAGGTCAGGTGGTCTGGTATTCCCATCTCTTTCAGAATTTTCCAGTTTATTGTGATCCACACAAAGTATTTGGCATAGACAATAAAGCAGAAATAGATGTTTTTCTGGAACTCTCTTGCTTTTTCGATAATCCAGTAAATGTTGGCAATTTGATCTCTGGTTCCTCTGCCTTTTCTAAAACCAGCTTGAACATCTGGAAGTTCATGGTTCACGTATTACTGAAGCCTGGCTTGGAGAATTTTGAGCATTACTTTACTAGCATGTGAAATGAGTGCAATTGTACAGTAATTTGAGCATTCTTTGGCATTGCCTTTCTTTGGAATTGGAGTGAAAACTGACATTTTCCAGTCCTGTGGCCACTGCTGAATTTTCCAAATTTGTTGGCATATTGAGTGTAGCACTTTAACAGCATCATCGTTTAGGATTTGAAATAGCTCAACAGGAATTCCATCACCTCCACTAGCTTTGTTCATAGTGATGCTTCCTAAGGCCCACCTGACTCCATATTCCAGGGTGTCCAGCTCTAGGCGAGTGTGAATGATCACACCTTCATGATTGTCAAAGTTAGGGTAATATAAGCAGATAAAATACAAAGTAGAAACACAATTTGTTGTTGTTGCTGTTCAGTCACTCAGTATGTGTCTGACTCTTTGCAACCTCATAGACTCAGCACACCAAGTTTTCCATTCTTCACCATCTGGAGCTTGCTCAATCTCATCTCCACTGAGTTAGTGATGCCATCCAACCACCTCATCTCTGTTGTTCTTCTCCTCCTGCCTTCAAGCTTTCCCAGCATCAAGTTCTTTTCTGAGTCAGCTCTTCACATCAGGTGACCAAAGTATTGGAGCTTCAGCATCATCCTTCCAGTGAATATTCAGGACTGATTTCCTTTAGGATTGACTGGTTTGATCTCCCTGCAGTCCAAGGGACTCTCAAGAGTCATCTCCAACACCAGACTTCAAAAGCATTAATTCTTCGGAGTTCAGCTTTCTTTATGGTCCAACTCTGACACCTATACATGACTACTGGAAAAAACATAGCTTTGACTAAACAGACCTTTGCCAGTAATGTCTCTGCTTTTTAATATGCCATCTATGTTGGTCATAATTTTTCTTCCAATGAGCAAGCATCTTTCAATTCCATTGCTGAAGTCACCATCTGCAGCAATTTTGCAGCCTAAGAAAATAAATTCTGGCACTGTTTCCATTGTTTCCCATCTATTTGCCATGAAATGATGGGACTGGATGCCATGATCTTTGTGTTTTGAATGTCGAGTTTTCAGCCAGCTTTTTCGTTCTCCTCCTTCACTTTCATCAAGAGGCTCTTTAGTTCTTTGCTTTCTTCATCCAGCCTGGCATTTCACATGATGTATTCTGCATAGAAGTTAAATAAGCAGGGTGACAATATACAGCCTTGACGTACTCCTTTCCCAATTTGGAACCAGTCCATTGTTTCATGTCCAGTTCTAACTTGCTTCTTGACCCACATACAGGTTTCTCAGGAGGCAGGTGATGTGTCTGGTATTCCCATCTCTTCATGAATTTTCCAGTTTGTTGTGATCCACACAGTCAAAGGCTTTAGTGTAGTCAATGAAGTAGAAGTAAAATAATTTTCAAGTTCCTATGAGCTCTTGTTCACAGGAGAGAAAACAGACTTCATTATATTTAGAAAAAAAATTTAATAAAAATATAGTTTGTCTTCTAACAATCTAAGTGGGAAAGACATTCCTACCTTCAAACAAGGTCTACCACAGCTATCTGTAATAATCAATCTGATTCTTTATTTGTAAAAAGGGAATTATTAAAAATCCCCCAAGCCTGGTATAAAACAGTCATGCAGATAAAATACACATCGAATAAAGAAGAATAAAGCAAATAAAGTACACACTGAACAAAGGAGATTCCAGGGGAAACAGACAACTTATGGAACACAGAAAAAGAGCAAAACTATTTCTAATCAGAAATTACTATAAAATTTAAAATGATTATGCAGAAATCATAATTAACTGACAGATAGCTATGAGTTAAAGCAATCCCAACCACAGAGAATTCTTGGCATTTAAAACTACTGTTATAACTTTCTTTAAAATAAAGGGTGAAATATAGAATACAGTAACCTGACAACCAACTACATGATTAGTTAAGAAGTGACTGGCAAGTGTAGGTACAATTTTAGAAGTATAATTTGCTTGATGATTTTGGAAGAAGTTTTGTAGGATTTTGAATTTACAAGTGGAACTTGTGATAAATTTTATTGCTTATAATGAAAATGCACAGAAATATGAGATTATAGATTATAAACTAATGGAAATAGAGTGTCAGATTTCAGTAATTCTTGATCTAATATTGTTTACCTAAGTTATTTTCTTTAATTCAAAAACTCTACTAATACTAATATTGTTGGTGCCCTTATTAAAGAGTAGTTGACTATATGTTCATGAGTTTTTTCTGGGATTTCTATTGTGTTCCATGATCTAAGTGTCTGTTCTCTGTTCTTATAACAGTATCACAGTGTTTTGCTTACTGCAGCTTTGTAAGAGAGTGTTATGAACTTATTAAATTAACAGTAAGTGGAGTACAGGCATCCAGAGAAGGTGAGTCATGGTTTCACAAGAGACCACAGGAGGAACTATAATAGAAAAGTATCTCACTTACCTCCAGGGGCTGCACTGGGAGGGCAAGGCAGAGTGCAAACCTGGAGTATATGACTTGATCAGTGTCTATGGGTGGGGGTGCTTCGGGGTTCCTCTACCAAGGCCAGATTGGTCAATTCAAACTACATAGCAGGGTTTGGGTAAGCCCTATGGAGGTCTTACCTAAACAACACATGAAGGGAAGGCTCTAAGAAGTGGGGGGATATTGTTGATCACAAGGACTATTGGGTATGTTGTATCAGGAACTTGTATTTGCTTGTGACTCTGGAAGCTATTACCTAGGTAATATGCTTGCAGAGGGAGCTAGTGCCAGTTTGAGGTTACTGCAGGCTGCTTGGTCAAACAAAATGGATACCAAGGTGGCTACTAAGTGGTAGCTTAGCTGAAGCCTGGACATGCAGTTTGAAACCAGGAGGTGTGGTGTCTCCAGCTTTGTTCTTCTTTCTCAAGATTGCTTGGTTTTGTGGTTATATAGGAACTTTGGGATTGTTTTTCTATTTCTGTGAAAAATTATATTGGAATTTTGATAGGGATTACACTGAATCTGTACATTACTTTGGGTAGTGTAGGCATTTTAACAATTCTCCTGATACATGAACAGGGTATATCTTTCCATTTTCTGTGTCTTCCAATTTCTCTCATCAAAGTCATAATAGCTTTATGTGTATACATTTTTTACCTCCTTGGTTAAATTTATTTCTCAGTATTTTATTCTATTTGCTGCTATTACATGTGACCATTGTTTTCTTAATTTCTTTTTGGTAACTTGTTGCAGGTGTATAGAAATGCAGCTGATGCTTTTGTATGTTAGTTTTGCATCCTGAGAAAATTCATTTTTTAGTTCCCCCAGATTGTGTGCATGTGTACTCTTAAAGGTTTTCTATATACACAATCTACAAACAAAGACTATTTATTAATAACTTTGTCCTTTCTTATTTGGAATAAATGAAGAGAAAAAGATGCTCTCTTTAATAAATAGTGTTAGGAAAACTGAGTATTCACACACATAAAATAATGAAATTGGACCCTTATCTTACATTAGGACTAAACAAAATTAAACTCTAAATGGATTAAAGATTTAAATACAAAGTCTGAAATCATAAAATGCTTAGAAGAAAACATGGAGAAAATCACTGCAGATGGTGACTTTGGCCATGAAATTAAAAGATGATTGCTACTTGGAAAAAAAGCTATGACCAATCTAGAGAGCATATTAAAAAGCAGAGAAATTTCTTTGCTAACAAAGGTCCATCTAGTCAAAGCTATGGTTTTTCCAGTAGTCATGTATGGATGTGACAGTTGGACTATAAAGAAAGCCGAAGCTGGGAGAATTGATGCTTTTGAGCTGTGGTGTTACAGAAGACTCATGAGAGTCTCTTGGACTGAAAGGAGATCCAACCAGACCATCCTAAAGAAATCAGTCCTGAATATTCATTGGAAGGACTGATGTTGAAGCTGAAACTCCAATACTTTGGCCCCCTGATGCCAAATGAGTCAGATCATTGGAAAAGACCCTGATGCTAGGAAAGATTGAAGGCAGAAGAAGAAGGGGAGTAAATGGTTGGATGGCATCACCAACTCGATGGACATGAGTTCAAGCAAGCTCCGAGAGCTGGAGGTGGACAGGGAAGCCTGGCGTGCTGCAGTCCATGGGGTTACAAAGAGTCAGACATGACTGAGCGACTGAACGGAACTGAATGATTTTTGGATAAGACATTAAAAATACAGGCAGAGAAAGTAAAAGGAAACAAGTGAAACTACATCAAACTAATACACTTCTGTACAGCAAAAGAAATAATCAACAAAAATGAAAAAGTGACCTACGTATTGGGAGAAAATATTTGCAAACCAAATATCTGATAAAGAGTTAAGAGTTAAAATATATAAGGAACACATACAACTTGATAGCAAAAGCAAAAACACAAATAATCCAATTTATAAAAGGACAATGGACCCAAATAGACATTTTCCCAGAGATAAAGATGGCCAACAGGTATATCACAAGGTGCTCAGCATCACTAATCATCAGGGAAATGCAAGTCATAACACAATAAAATTACCTCATACCACATTATGATAGCTATTATCAAGAAGACAAGAGATACCAAGTACAGCTGAGGATGTGGAGACAATGGAACCCAGTACTCTGTTGATGTTCATGTAAACTGTTACAGCCACTACAGAAAACAGAATGGAAATTTCACTAAAACTGCCACATGATACAGCAATCCTATATCTAGGTATATATATCCTGAAGAAGTGAAATGTGGATCTCTAAGTTAGATCTATAGCCCCATATTCACTGCTATATGAATCACAATAGTCAAGATACAGATACAATTTAAGGGTCCAACAACAGACAAAGGGATAAAAAATTTGTGGCATACATATATACAATGGAATATTATTCAGCCACAAAAAGAAAAACATTCTTTCATTTAAAACAATGTGGATGAATCTGGAGAACACTATGCTAAGTGAAATAAGGAAGACAAAGAAAGAAAAATACTGTATGATCTCACTAAGGTGTGGAATCTAAAAAAGCCAGACTCATACAATAGTGGTGCCAGGGACTGGTGGATGGAGGATATGTGGGCATGCTGGTCAAAGGGTACAGACTCTCAGTAATGAGATGAGTAAGTTCAGGGGGTTTAATGTATAGCATGGTGACTATAGTTCATGTTACTGTACTGTATACTTGAAATCTACTGATAGTAGATCTTGAGTATCCTCACCACACACACACACCCCACACAGATATACACACACAAAGGATAATAACCATGGGATGTGAAATATGTGTTAATTAGGTTGATTGTTGTAATTATTCTACAATGCATACATATAAATAATGTTATTCACCTTAATTAAATAAATTTTTGTCAATTTTACTTCAATAAATCCAGAAGAAAGAACTTCTACTAACAGAAATCTAGGCTATGATAATATATTTAAATCATGTATATATTTGTGGGTTCATATGTGTATACATGTACATACATATACCTACGTGTGCATGCATATGCACATATGTGCATATCTATACACGTGTACATATGCATGCATATATACACATATGTACATTATTTAAACATATTATCACAACCTAGATTTCTGTTAGTGGCCTTTTTTTTCTTTTTTCTGGCTCCTCAGGTGGCACTAGTGGTAAAGAATAAGCCTGCCAGTGCTGAAGACATGAGACACAGGTTCCATCACTGGGTTGGGAAAATCTCTGGAGAAGAAAATGACAACAGACTCCAGTATTCTTCCCTGGAGAATCCCATGGACAGTGAAGTCTGATGGGCCACAGTCCATAGGGTTGCAAAGAGTTAGACAGGACTGCAGCAACTTAGCACACACAGACACACACACGCACACACACACACACACGTGCGTGCACACACACACACATATATGTCTGTGCATGTACAAATCCACATATAAATATTTAAGAAAACACTTAAATATATCTTTAATTCTTAGCTTACCATTGTTCTTATCATTTTCCTCCATATACATTTCAATCAACTTTATTTTATTCCATCCCTTTCTTTCTGCATGTCCCCATTTTACTAACTGTGTTTATGTAATCAAATTATTATTTTAAGCATGCATGTATGTTGTTATGCTACAGATAAAGACAACTACAAAGTGGTTTCACTAAAAATAAAACACAAATACATAACAAAATAAGTTTTACAGCATATAACCCTAAGATAAACTACAGTGCATCAGAAAAATTCAAAAGAAAATATTTCTATTAAAAGTATCCTTAATCTAAATATTAAAATGTATAAAAGTCAAATTTCAAAAAAAAAAACCCCACTTTTTAATAGATATTATAATTGTGACTTTACTGGCAAAGATACAATGATGTATTAACTGTATAAAAACAGGGCACTTCTAAATTTGCTTTACTCATTAATTTAAATTTGCATTAAGTAATTTACATGTATGCCATTTTCACCCTTGCTATTTCCAAGCTTTAATTAGCTCAATTTAACTGAAATCTCTAGATAGGTCACAGCTCTCAAGTTCAATAAAATACAGTAAAATGATATTAATAGAAATTCATAAATTATCAGTGTTCTTTGAAGTAATACATACATAACTTATATCGTGTCAATACCCAGCATATTTTGTAACATCTAAATAAATAAAAGAACTAATAGTGTTGCATATAATATTCTTCTTAGCAAGATAAAGAGCATTAACTCAGAAAAAAAAATCTGCAAATTTAGGGATATGGCTGGTACATCACATACCATGTTTTACTAGAACACTATGGGCTTCCCAGGGGGTACCAATCCATTTGCCAAAGCAGAAACCACTGGAGACGCGGGTTCCATCCCTAGGTTGGGAAGATCCCCTGGAGGAGGAAAATGGCAACCTACTCCAGTATTCTTGTCTGAAAAATTCCATTGACAGAGGAGCCTAGCCAGCTACAGTCTATGGGGTAGCAAGAGTCAGACACGACTTAGAAACTAAGCAATAATAACAACAACTTATTTATCTACCATACTGAGCATGCAGGCAGGAATCAACTAACGCAGTCCTTCGGATCGCACTAATTAAGATGAATACTCCTTACCGTCAGTTCTCCCTTCTGCCTTCACTATATTGTTTTTAACAGCAAGCATCACCACCTGACATAGCACTTTTGGTTTATGTATTTTTGTCTGTCTCCCTTCCTTCTCACACTCATCCTGATAAAGGTCGGGTTTCATCCTTGTGCATTACTGCATGCCTGAGGCTAAGAACAAGGCCTGACACAAACAGTACTAATGATATTTGCTGAAATGTGAAATGTATCTACCAGTTGCGGTGTGCTTTTTGTGTTTTTGGGAGGCTCCGGTTTGAAACAGACCCAGTGGATCTCAATGAGAAATGCAATTCCATGGCCGGTGTCTTCTAACCCGGCCATGAGCACAGAAGGGCACAGGAAACTCAGCTACCTGCGTTTGGGTTCCAGGAGACACACCTTCCCTAGGTAAGCAGGGGAAAGAGAAATACGGTCACTCTGGTTGTCCGACAGCGTTTCCCCAGCCCAGCTTGCCCCGTCCGATCGTCCCCCACGGCAGCCACCTTCACAGAACGAGGGCAGGAGTAAGTGTGGTCCAGGTCAGCGTCCCAGAGACTTGAGGCCAGGGAACCTCGTCCAGACCACCGGATCCCATGCAAGTAACATCAGAGGCTGGTTCAGCAGAGACTGGGATCTGAGTTGGGCTCGGAATCCACTTTCAAGAACACTACTTTGCAGGGGTCACCAAGGCTCACCTGTGGGCATCTCCATCCAGAATGCTGTGGCCCCAAGGAGAACACAGGATGGCGGAAAAGGTCCCCTCTGCCTCCACCAGGCACCCGCGCCAGGAACTAGCTGGCATCACGGCCACCACACTGCAGGGAGACCGAAAGCTGCCTATCCACATGGGTCTACAATGACGTGACGCACCAGCAAGCGTGCTCTGCGATGTCAGAGGTCACGACCTGTGACCCGTGACATCAGAAGCTGCGCCCTGGGTCGTCGGAGGACGCACGTAGTCTCAGCCTCGTGTGTTTCCACCTCTATGAAGATGAAGCTTCTGGGAAGTCCATGCGGGCTTGGCGAGCTGCTTGTGAAAGAGCCATCGACTCCTTGGAGCTGGAGGCTGCCCCTCTTCGAGGAGTCGAGCACCCTGGCCCCCATAACTTGCTGGCTCCAGGCCATCAGGGGTCTCATCTTCTCGTCCACCTAAGGTCGGTGATCCAGAACAGTGAGGGTGGTGGGCAGTTGTGGACGCCTGGGCTCAGAGTGGAGGGGAGGACAAAGAAAACCCACCAGGGTCGCAGCCCCCAGTGTCCTTACTCTATTTAGATTCCACTAAAATGACACCTGCAGACTGCTTTTCCACCTTGAAGTCCCCAAGGCCAATGCTTTTAGGGTAAGGGAATTAGAGAAAGCGCGGTTTGGAGAAAGAAGGAGCCCGGCGCTTTAAACAGATCACCTTTATTTATTTATTTATTCTTTTCAGATAGAGGCTTGTCTTTTATTGAATGAGTGATCTATGCAATTGCCAAGGCCACTATGTACAGAGAAGAGGGGGAGAACTTTATTTCTTGGTCTTTTCCTCCTTGAACAGAGTCTTGATGATTTCCGTCTTCTTGGCCTGGAGCCGCTCTTCCCGGCGCTTGCGGGCTTCCTTGGTCTTAGACCTGCGGGCCTCAGCCTGGTCCGCCAGAAGCTTCTTGCGAGCCTTGTCTGCCTTCAGCTTGTGGATATGTTCCATGAGAATCCATTTGTTTTTGAACATGTTACCCTTCACCTTCAGGTACAGGCTGTGATACATGTGGCGGTCAGTCTTCTTAGATTCACGGTATCGTCTGAGCAGCCGGCGCAGAATTCTCATCCTCCTCATCCAGGTTACCTTCTCAGACATTCGAGCATTGGGAGTACCCCTCGCTTACCTATACCCATATGCCTGCCCTTCCCGCGAGCCAAGGTGTTTTTCCGGCATCGAGCCCGGGAATGGACAGTCACAGGCTTCCGGATGATCAGCCCATCTTTGATCAGCTTCCGGATCTGCTGGCGGGAGTTGGCATTGGCGATTTCATTAGTCTCATTGGGGTCCAACCAGACCCTCTTTTTGCCACAGCGAAGGACGCTGGAGGCAAGCCTCTTCTGAAGCCTGAGCATACTCATGGCCGCGGCCTCAGCGGCGAAAGGTACAGATCTTTAATGAGGCAAAAAGGGCGGCAGTCAGATTAGTGAGCTGCTGCACTAACCCAAGAAAAGAATAAGTATATATAGGCATATGTGTGGAAATCTGTCTTAAGGGGGCCTGTTCTCCAAGATTGTTTAGTTATCTTTTAAACTTTGGGGCAAGGAATTCAGGAGATCAGCCTGAGGCTGGGACCCACTGGGAGCTGGGCATAGTCAACCTTGGTGTCCATTTTTTCTTCCCTGAGAGAGTTCTTTGTATAGAATGGTGGGGAGGACCCTGAGGGGAGTTTTAACTCCAGGCTATTTTGAGCCGTGTTAACTTTCCTTCAGTGTTCATCCTTCTCCACTTTCTCCACTCGTTAGGAAACCTTTTTATTGTGAGAAATATAAAATGTACCATTTCAAACATTAAAAAATTGTTGAGTGACTGCTGTTAACACATCATTAAAAAATTAAGTTGAAGTTACAAGAGTGAGAAAACTTAAATAAAATACTTTAAATGATCTTCAACAATTGAAATCCATTGTAAATGGGCTTACATTTTGGTTACTAATCAAACGTCTGTATCTGCTATTTAAAGGAAAGAATATATTTATAAATCAAAGAGACACAAAATGTGCTATTCAGAATTATTTTATGTGCAAGTTAACTAAGAGTTTTCAGATATATTTACAAAAACTCAATTTAACCAGCTTAAAGTATAGTGGTAATTGATTGGCTTACACAAACAGAAAACCAAAAGTTAAATCAGGTAAGAAGTTACCTGGCTGAAGATTTTTAAAAAGTAATAATTTATTTTCAGTTTTCCCCTATGCCTTTCAAATGATTTTTTCAGCAGTTGGCTGCTATTAGCTCCTGTGGCCTAAAACTTTCTTGCTTAGGTCCAGTGGGGAGAGAATATTTCACTTCTAAAACCACAGAGAGAAGAGTGAAGAACTTGCCCTCCCACATTCCCACTAAACATTTTCAAAATTAGCCATGGCTGAATTGGGTTGTATGACAGTCCCTGAAGCCAAGTGTTTAATTGAAACCTTGGCATTGAATCTGAGATTGGAATGAATGTCACTGAAATAGCTTTGTTTCAACAAGAGAGGAGAGATTCCCCAAGAGATATCCCCAAGTTACAATTCGATTGGCAGATATGGGATGAATGCTGGGCAGCAAAATCTTGTGTCTGCTACACAGGTTTAGTCTCTTTTGGGTACTTTGGCTTGTATGTCCTTATTTATTGCTAATCATAAAGTAAAAATGTTGCCACTAATAGTTTTGAGGGGATACAAGGGAAAAGTTCACTAAGGAATTCTGAAGCATTCTTAATGTTACTGGATTTCTTTTTCCTGTCTAGAATATAGTAAAAGAGAGATGGGAATTCTTGAGAAGTTCCCAGAAAGCAACAGCACAAAAGTACTCACTCACTAGAGAATAAGACTTGTAGAAAGAATTAGAAGAAATTTAATCTCTATAAGAGATATAGCTAATTTAGTCATTTTAAGTGTTGGAAGCATTAGCTTAACTAGCCTTGTTTATCCTATTCTTCCATCCCAAATTCCTACTCACATGCTACTTGATACCTACAGGCTGTGTTCTAGCATAGTACACATATCAGGTAATAGTAATTATAATAATAAAAGTTCAGTATTTGAGCACTCATGCATTATTTATTTATTTTACTAAGAACTTTATGTCAATTAAGTTGTTTTCTCATTGGAACAACTTTAATTCATCTTACATAAAAAAAATGAAATTGATGAGTTTTTAATACTTGCACAGAATTCTGAAAGCTAGTGAGTTTATAGCAGCAGAATTTCATATCAGATCTTTCAGGCTGCAATAAGTATGATATCTCTCATAATTACTGGATGCTGCTATTTGCCTAGAGTGCTTATCACATTTCCTGGATTTCCTGTTATTTATTTGCAACCATTTTAGTCCACTGGTTTTTCATTGACAGTTTAATATGTGTATATAGAGTACAGTTACAATATACAGGATGCTGGGCATCTAAGATGGATAAGATAAGGCTACTGCCCTTAGGAAAGACACAATTTGTTGTGAAATACAAGAAGGTAAACAGATGCATAAATATTATGTGACTGATGAAATTCTTTTAATTGTAGATTATGTAATTGTACTCATTATCCCACTGAGAACAACTAGAAAAGCTGAAAAAATATAAAAGTTGTTCTTAAAGACATCAGAGTACTAAACAGGCAACAGAAGAAAAGGATCTCTGAAGTAAAGTAACATTATTTGAATTTCAAGTTATTTCTACTCATTTTCATATATAAAATTTGGCACTCAATAGTTGGGAATACAATGGAAAGCAGAAGCTGTTATTAAAAATAATAAAATGTAACTGCATAAGATGCAGATAAACAAGAAAACAGACACAGGTGAATATTTTAAAACATGTGAATGAAATCAGATATTATAATTAGAACTCAGCCTGAAGCATGTAAACAATAATTTGAGATGGAAGAATCAGGATGAACAGGGCTAACAGCTAATATTACTGTATATGATAAAGTGAAAGATTAACACTGAATAGTTGAAAAAGAAATATGTCTAAAAATACAGCTCAACTTAAGCACTAAGTTATGAATTTAGCAGTAGAAAACTTTAAACAGCTGAGGGAGGATTTAGATATCTGTGGTAGGTCAGAAAACATAACTTGAGTGAAGTGCAGTCAGGAAGGAAAGCTGGGAAGAGGGAGGAACTAAGGTTATAGTTACAGTAAAGTCCAACCCGAGCCAAAGAGAGCTCAGGGATATAGGCTTTCATATTTATACATCAGTTGTTCTTGAACCAAGAGCTGTCTGGGCAAGCATGGTAGGCGAGGGATCTTACTATAGGTGTAGACAGAGAAGTGCAGCCCCAGATACCTGGGGGCTGTGCTTTGCCGCAAGTCCTGGGTGCAGGTGATAGAAAACAAAGCCAAAAAGCTAGGGAGCAGAGTGTCAATGTAATGTAAGAGAGCCAAAGCAATTAGCAGAAATACCGGCAATGTTTGCTAAAAATGGGTGTCATCTTGAGGAACACGATCTTGAGAAAAATGATTAAATCATACAGATCACCCAAATAGAAAGAAGCAGTCCCCAGTTAATCTGAATGAAAAAGCATTTGACTGGCTGAGAGGAGAGGTTAAGAGGGGAGGGTAACTGGCAGATAAAGGGAATGCTCACAGTTTGATAAATCATGGGCAGGAACTTTAGATAGAGTTCCTCTTTATTTTCTTTCCATATACTCTGTGCCTACAGCTCTTGAAACATTGAATTTTATATATATATCTATATCTATATATATATAGATATAGATATAGATATAGATATCCCTGAGATAATGAGACATTATCAATTAATTATATACAAAATATAGATCACTACACAGAATGAACTAATCAAAAACGAACTATGTTGACATCTTTAATTGCAGAAAGTAGTTTTGTGCACAGGTGGGTCATACCATTATAAGACAACTTACTTTATAATAAATAAGTAAACAGTAACTTTGCAAGTATCAAAGGGTGTTGTGAGAACTTACATAAATAAAACAGTGTGATAAATAATAACTAAAAGAGGATGTTGAGTGGCAGCAGGGCTTGTGACCTTGCCCCCACAGACTTTTCTATAAGTGAGGCTTTTCTCCATCTTAGTTCCTATTCCTTTTCTGGGCTTCGATCTTTAAACTTTCAGGTGAATTTGTGAACTTTCAGAATGTTTGCAGTAAGTTTCTTTCCTTGCTAAAATAATCCAAGATATCTTAAAGCAATTTTGACCAAAGTAGAAACCAATCCTCCACCTCAAAAAAAAGACGTGCAGTGTTTTAGAAGAGAGGAAAATACTACTGTTTCTGGAACTATATTATTCAGTGAAAGCAGTTCCAAAGAAAAAGATAATCTGTGTATTTGTTGGTGGGTGGTGAGTTAAATTGTGCTTACGAATAACAGAAACACAAGAAATAATTTTTGAGAAGAAAATGTAATTGGCATATGTAAATGAGTAAATTAGAAAAGAAAAAAAATTAATAAAAGAGTTTGGGAAAATTTAGATAGCCCAATACAGCCCAATAATAATAAAAGTGGTAACATTATGATTAACTACATACAAAAGAAGTTAACAGAAGTGGAATAAAGTACTTTGCCTAAATTTTTCAAGTAATACAGAAGTGTGACCTCAGCGAAAATGGTGGAATAAGTTCCAGAAATTCTTTTCTCCGCCAAAAAAAAAAAAAAAAAAACCGGCAACTTTTCCAAAATTCTGAAAACTAACCACCATAAGCAGCAGTCCTGAAGAGTATTTATTTAAAAAAAAAAATTGTGGACTCTAAATGAGAACAGTGAGTTTTATGGCATTTCAGTTTGCCCCATTTCCAACTCTCCCTCCAATTCTGTAGTATTCTTGAAAACCAGAAAGTTGAATTCAGGATGAAAACCAGCAGCCTGGCAGCCCCTAGGGTGGGGGGTAGGGGGCAGAGTAGGAATGGAGTTTCTTCAGAACCATGTTCCCTGAAAGACTGCTTGCAAAGCTGCCTTTTATTTGACAGACCAAGCTCACCAAGTGCTTGTTTTTGAGGAATCATTCATCAAAACAAATGGAAGGAAATGTTGAACTGCTGCCTTAAGTGGTAGATAACAGTTGAGACAAACTATAGGCTAACTAAAAAGCTTAAAAGGAAAAATATGGAGAGTGAGACATCCAGAGAGGGCTTTGATAAGCTACAGCATATTCTGGAGATTTGGCCACATGTATGGGCTAGGCTGTGTACATGCCCAAACTGGACATACTCATAAAACACTTGAAGAGACACTAAGGTCTCACCTTGGCTAACCTGAGGCTCCATGCCGGCAGGAAGTGAAGGCTAAGTTGGAGTAGTAAACTGCTTTGGGTGGTCGTTGAAGGTGAATTTTAATATGGAGACAGAGACCCTTGGTAATAAACAGGAAACTTGTGGATTTCAGGCATCTTACAAAATCTTTTTTCAGTCTCTGACAGACCATTAAGCTAATTGAACACACCTTGGTGGCCACATAAGCGCAGAATACAGACTTGACATGATTACTTCAGTAACATTATTAAATAAACAAACAACAACAAACAGAAACCAAAACAAGTCCTGGAGACGTGGAAGAAGCTACTTAATGAAGTTGCCATGTTGTGACCTTGAAAACATCCAATTTTTAACCAAAATTTGCAAGACTTGCACAGATAAGAAATGATGATCTCAAGACCAAAAGAAAAATATAAACAGTCCACAAAAATAAAATAGTCCATAGGAATCATCTTAAGAGGAAGCCCAGATGTGGACTTAATGAGACAAAGATTTTAAAGCAGTGATTTTAAGTTATGTTCATAGGAAAAAAAAAAGAAAAAACTGAAAACTAAAGAAACATATAAGAACAGTTTCTCACCAAATACAGAATTTTATCTGAGATATAGAAACTATAATTTTAAGAAGTTAAAATAACAGATGGCTAACAAACACATGAAAAGATGCTCAACATCACTCATTATCAGGGAAATGCAAATCAAAACCACAATGAGGTACCATTACATGCTAGTCAGAATGGCTGCTATCCAAAAGTCTACAAGCAATAAATGCTGGAGAGGGTGTGGAGAAAAGGGAACCCTCTTACACTGTTGGTGGGGATGCAAACTAGTACAGCCACTATGAAGAACAGTGTGGAGATTCCTTAAAAAACTGGAAATAGAACTGCCATATGACCCAGCAATACCACTCCTGGGCATACACACCGAGGAAACCAGATCTGAAAGAGACACGTGTACCCCAATGTTCATCGCAGCACTGTTTATAATAGCCAGGACATGGAAGCAACCTAGATGCTCATCAGCAGATGATTGGATAAGAAAGCATGGTACATATACACAATGGAATATTACTCAGCCATTGAAAAGAATACATTTGGATCAGTTCTAATGAGATGGATGAAACTTGAGCCCATTATACAGAGTGAAGTAAGCCAGAAAGATAAAGACCAATACAGTATACTAACACGTATATATGGAATTTTAAAATATGGTAACGATAACCCTATATGCAAGACAGAAAAAGAGACACAGATGTTTAGAACAGACTTTTCGACTCTGTGGGAGAAGGTGAGGGTGGGATGATCTGAGAGAATAGCATTGAAACATGTATATTATCAAGTGTGAAACAGATCACCAGTCCAGGTTGGATGCATGAGACAAGTGCTCAGGGTTGGTGCACTGGGAAGACCCAGAGGAATGGGATGGAGAGGGAGGTGGGAGGGGGGATCAGGATGGGGAACACATGTAAATCCATGGCTGATTCATGTCAATGTATGGCAAAAACCACTACGATGTTGTAAAGTAATTAGCCTCCAACTAATAAAAATAAACAACAACAAAAAAAGAAGTTAAAATAATTCATTAGAGATGTTTAGCAAAATCAGAAAAAATTTAAGATATATCAGCTGAAATTATCCAGGCTAAGAAACAGAAAGAAAAAAAAAAATGAAGATGAACACAACCTATGAGATACTGGGACACCATCAAGCATGCCCACATAGGTAAAATTCGAGTCCCAGAAAGAGAGAAGAGGAAAAAAAGATGTAGAAAACATATTGAAAAAATAAATAGTGGCCAAAGCCATCCCCAATTTGATGAAAAAACTAATCTGTATATCCAAAGACCTCAACAAACTCCAAATAGAATAGATTCAAAGAAATTCACATCTAGAAACCTCTTAATAAGATTATCAAAGGCAAAATTTGTAGGATGTAAAATAGATAGCCAATGGGAATTTGCTGTATGGCTCAGGAAACTCAAACAGGGGCTCTGTATCAACCTAGAGGCATGGGATGAGAGAGAGATGGGAGGGAGCTTCAAAAGGGAGGGGATATATGTATACCTGTGGCTGATTCATGTTGATGTTTGACAGAAAACAGCAAAATTCTGTAAAGCAATTATCCTTCAATAAAAAATAAGTTAATATAAAAAAAAAAGTTTCAGGACCATGAAAAGAGCAAGAGAGAAGTGATACCACGTATAAGAGATTTTCAATAAGATTGACAATTTTTTTAAGAGCCAGAAAGAACTGGATTGACATTCTTGAAGTCCTTGAATAATGTCAGTCAATAGTTCTGCATCCAACAAAACATTCTTCCAAAAATAAAGGAAAGCTTAAGACTTTCTCAGATCATTGAAAATTGAGAGGATGTGTCACTAGCAGACATGATGAACTAGAAATAAAAGGAGTCCTTTATGTTGAAATGAAATGACATTGGATAACAACTTAAATCAATAGGCCAGAGTATTTGGTCACACTGAGGGCCCTTTGAAAAGGCTATACCAATGGTTCATGGATCTCCTCAGCTCCTCAGCTATTACAGATGAAGGAGGTAACAGAAATGTGATTATCCAAGAAATATCTCTGAAGGAGACCATTTTCTAAGAGGTGAACCCACATTTTATACACAAAAGACAGACAAGAATCTTGAAAATTTTATACCAGCAGGAAAGCTGCCAGCTTGAAAAGCAAGGTCTAAGGTACAAAGTATGAAACGAAAGAGGACAGTTGTACTCCCCAAATTCTTCAGGTAAAAAAACAACTTGATAAAAATCTACTTGGCTTCTGTAGATATGTAGATATGTAAATATATGCTGTCTGTCAAGAAACATAAAAGGTGGCTTAGAGAGTGGGACCACAAGTCTAAATGGCCGAGCTACAAACCACAGAAGGTTATTTTGTTATTTCTAAGATATGATGGAATTTGGTTGGAAAATTGTGACTGGTGACTTAATGTTTTCTGTCATTGTCTCTCTTTTGAGTACACATGTTTACAGCTGTTATACTATGCCTGTCCCATCAAGGTACTTTGAGAATAAATAACTTATTTTCTACTTTTATGAGTAGATGGATAGAGAGGACTTCTAATTTTGGATGGATTACACTGGATCTTTACCTGTTGGTAATTAGATGATTTAGATGGGAAGATTAGGAATTTCTGATCTAGTGAAACTTAGTTGTATTTTCCATTTGTGTTGATAGTGGAATATGATGACATTTTTGTTGACTGTCATGGAGCAATCATATTTTCTGTGTGGGTTGAATGTGAATTTTCAAGGATAGCAGTGCAGACTGTAGTAGTTGAATAATGCCCCCTAAAAGTCATATGAAAATGCTGAGGACCCAGGATAACCTAACCAACTTGAAAAACAGTAACAAAGTTGGAAGATTCACTAGCAAAACTTCAAAAATAACTATGCAGAATTTTGTACCTCATCATTTACAATCTCAACTGTTTTATATTGTATTAAATTAGTTGCATTATAATTTTGAATGCAATCTCTCTTATTGTTCAGTTGCTAAGTCATGTCCAATTCTTTGCAACTCCATGGACTGCGGCACACTTGGCTCCCCTGTGCTTCATTAACTCTCGAAGTTTGCTGAAATTCCTGTCCACTGAGTCAGTGATTCTGTCTAACCATCTTATCCTCTGCTGCCCCCTTTTCCTTTTTCCTTCAATCTCCTAGCATCAGGGTCTTTTTCAGTGAGTCGGGTCTTCACATCAGGTGGCCAAAGTGTAGGAGCTTCAGCTTCAGCATCAGTCCTTCCAATGGATATTCAGGGTAGATTTCCTTTAGGATTGACTGGTTTGCTCTCCTTGCAGTCCAAGGGACTCTCAGAAGTCTTCTCCAGCACCACAGTTTGAAAGCATCAATTCTTTGGTGCTCAGCCTTCTTTATGGTTCCAGCTCTCACACTCATGCATGACTACTGGAAAAACCATAGCTTTGACTATATGGATGCTTGTTGTCAGAGTGATTATCTCTGCTTTTTTGTCAGCAAAGTGATATTACTGTCTAGGTTTGTCATAAATTTCCTTCCAAAGAATAATTGCCTCTTAAGTTCTTGGCTTCAGTCACCGTCCTCAATGATTTTTGGAGCCCAAGCAAGTAAAATTGGTCACTGCTTCCACTCTTTCTCCTTCTATTTGCCATGAAGTGATGGGACCATATGCTGTGATCTTAGTTTTGTGAATGTTGAGTTTTAAGCCAGCCTTTTCACTCTCATCAAGAGGCTCTTTACTTACTCTTCACTTTCTGTCATTAGAGTGGGTATCATCTAAAAAATTCTTAGAAGAAATGGGAATAGCAGACTATATTACCTGTCTCCTGAGAAACCTGTATGCAGGTCAAGAAGCGACAATTAGAACTGGACATGGAACAACTGGGTCAAAATCGGGAAAGTAGTATGACAAGGCTTTATATTGTCACCCTGCTTATTTAACTTCTGTGCACAATACATCATGCAAAATACTGGGCTGAATAAATCACAAGCTAAGATTGCTGGGAAAAATAACAACAATCTTTCTAAACATATCTTAATGAAACCATTATGCCCTTAGGAATTTAACTAACTAAAGAAAATAGAGAATATAATGCCAAAATACATGCATTAATAAGCAAATGAATAAAATGAGTACATTAGTAATAGAAACAATACTAATACAACTATCACTTGTTACCGTTACTAGATGTTGAGATTTCAGTTGAATTTGAACTGACTTGTACATTTATTATATCAGAAATCTATATTTCCTTCATGTCAGTGGTAAAAAGCTAGAGACTCAGATATCCATCCATCTGAAGAAAAGTTATGACCAACCTAAATAGCATATTAAGAAGCAGAGACATCACTTTGCCAACAAAGATCCATCTAGTCAAAGCTTTGGTTTTTCCGGTAGTCAGGTATGGTTATGAGAGTTGGACTATAAAGAAAGTTGAGTGCTGAAGAATTGATGCTTTTGAACTGTGGTGTTGGAGAAGACTCTTGAGAGTCCCTTGGACTGCAAGAAGGTCCAACCAGTTCATCCTAAAGGAAATTAGTCCTGAATATTCATTGGAAGGACTGATGTTGAAGCTGAAACTTCAATACCTTGGCCACCTGATGCAAAGAACTGACTTATTTGCAAAGACCCTGATGCTGTGAAAGATTGAAGGCCAGAGGAGAAGGGGGCAACAGAGGATGAGATAATTGGATGGCATCACTGACTCAATGGACATGAGTTTGAACAAGCTCCAGGAGTTGGTGATGGATACGGAAGCCTAGTGTGCTGCAGTCCATGGGGTCGCAAAGAGTCAGACATGACTGAGTGACTGAACTGAACTGAAATGATCCTTCTTTTTAGTTAGACCATTTTCCCTAACTGCCATCTGAAAAGAGAATTGTTCTTATATTAAAGATAGTTGAATAAATCTAAAGAACCAGAAGAACAAATACAGTATATCATACCAGACTATTTTCCTAATTTACAAAGTGAAGTATATTGGTTGGTTTAATCACTAAGTCATGTCTCCACTAAATATTGACTCTTGTGACCCCATGGACTGTAGCCCACCATGTTCCTCTGTTCATGGGATTTCTGAGGCAATAATAAGGGAGCAGGTTGCCATTTCCTTCTCCAGGGGATCTTCCCAACCCAGTGATCAAACCCGGGTCTCCTGCATTGGCAGGCAGATTCTTTACTACAGAGCCACCTGGGAAGACCCCTCACCCAAACTACATTGCATATATTTTTATATGTTTTTATAGCAGTATTTTTCTTCCCATTGTTTGCCATGAGTTTCAACATGAATAAAGGAAATTCAGCTCTTTTGTTTGTTCTTAAAGGTTTGTATGAAAGTGAAAGTGTTAGTCCCTCAGTCACATCCAACTATTTGTGACCCCATAGACTATAGCCCACCAGGCTCCTCTGTCCATGGTATTCTCCAGGCAAGAATACTGGACTGGGTTGCCATGCCTTAGGAAAAGATTTGCATAGGTAACAGAATTTATACAATTTAGGTATGTTAGCTGAAGGTTAGAAATCCTTTGATATGTTTTATGAGTCACATTTCTATTGTTTATTTTCCAGTCAGTTTTATTCTCTCTTATGTTTGACATGAGCTTTGAAATTTAAATATTACTTTATTACACTAACTCTGTTTCTTTCTAAGCTCTGAGAATCAGTTTACAGAATATAAGTATGATTTATATTCTTGATTTAAAGGATGTTTAAATTAAATCATATACACCTAAATATTTCTTATAAAAGTTTTCTAGAAATACTATATTTACAAATAATTCACAAAAGTAAGCATTTCTTTTGTATGCATGCATGCTTAGTCGCTTCAGTCATGTCCAACTCTCTGAAACCCCATGGACTATGGCCTGCCACTCTCCTCTGTCCATGGGATTCTCCAGGCAAGAATACAGGAGTGGGTTGCCATTTTTTTTTTTTTTAATTTCTTTTAAGCACAAGTAAATTGTTCAGTTTTTCCTAAATCAGTGTAAATATTTTAATACCTTATGGGGCAAGGTCTACCTCACTTTTCTAATGTTTTTCTAAGATTTTTAATGTAGATATTTTATTGACTTTCACTTCTAGAAAATTGTAAATATCTTATTAAATTTTATGAAAAAGTCTGGAATTTTTGAGTATTTCAATGAATTTTGTATTAATTTTGGAAACAAATGGGTGTATCCAATACCAATGTAGATGTAGATTTCTGTTTTGGAAAGTTTTATTTATGTTGTTTAGCTAAGTTTTATAATTTCTGCCATTTGTTATTAATTTTATTGCTATGCATTTGATAAAGTACCTTCCTATTGTGAATGGGACTTTTTTTCCTTTGCATTTTCAATTGTTTTACATTTTGGTTGTTTCAAGTGTCAGTTTGAAGGATGTGCATGTTATCTGCTCCTGGAAATCTTGGAATAAATTGCCTGAAAATGTTCCTGAAATACTCTAAAGGGTCATTTTTTTCTGTCTCTCTGCTAGAGTGGTCTCCTTGGATTTTTGCATGCTTTTAATCAAGTTTGATATATTTAATTTTTCATTCTCTGGTTTTCTAGGAAATCATAGGGAGTCATCTATCTTTTGGTTAGAATTTATATATTTTATTTATAATATACTTTTCTCTTTTAAGAGAAATTTAGATAATACACATTTCTCTTTTTAGAATTGGTACACAGGAAAACAGACTTTTTTTAAGTGAGAATTAGACTTCTTAAAAAATATATATTTTTCAGTTTAGAATCCCTTACTGGTCTTCACTGGAAATGACAGAATTCATTTTGTGACCTGAGACTTCATCTTCTGGCACTCATGAAGGGTTGATCACTTTGTTACCTGGCAGCATCTGGCTGCTAAACCAGCTGGCATCCTCTGGGACTTGACTAATGCCATATCCAGTGGCCTGGCAATCAGATTTTGCCTTTTCCTGCTTTCACTCTTGACAGTTAAATTCCTTGCTGAGTTTACCTAGTGAGGAAATGACACCTAATAATACGGTGAGAGTAATCTCAATGCATTATTACCTGTCACTTGCCTTTGTTGCTAAACTGTAGATTGAGACCTTTTCTGACTGCTGGTTTCTGAGCTCTCTGACCTCAGCAAGAACAAAGTGCAGAAGTCCAGAACATTCTAGACTGTGACTCAAAATGAGTATATAGCCCTCTTTCAGAGGGGACCAGCTGGGCTCATAAATGGAAATGTTTTAGGGTTGTCTAGAGTCCCTTGGACTGCAAGGAGATCCAACTAGTCCATCCTAAAGGAGATTAGTCCTGAGTGTTCATTGGAAGGACTGTTGCTGAGGCTGAAACTCCAATACTTTGGCCACCTCGTGCGAAGAGTTGACTCATTGGAAAAGACCTTGATGCTGGGAGGGATTAGGGGTAGGAGAAGAAGGGGATGACAGAAAATGAGATGGCTGGATGTCATCACCAACTCGATGGAATGAGTTTGAGTAAACTCCAGGAGTTTGTGATGGACAAGGAGGCCTGGTGTGCTGTGATTCATGGGGTCGCAAAGAGTCAGACATGACTGAGTGACTGAAATGAACTGAACTGAACTGATACTTAGTATGCCCTGGTAGGGGGCTTGGCAACCCATTCCAGTATTCTCACCTGGAGAAACCCCATGGACACAGGAGCCTGGCAGGCTACAGTCCATGGGATCGTGAAGAGTCAGGCACGACTAAGCGACTAAGCACGTACTTAGTATGTGCTCTTATTTTTGGCCCAAGTACATACAGAGACTTGGGTCACAAATAACAATGAAACCCTCTTGAACTCCAAGGATTCCATAAAGTAGGAATAACTTGTAGAGAACTGTAAGCAATTCTGTATTCTGGAAACTTGTCCTAAGCAAAGATCTGTTGATCTGGAATATGTCAAGAGAGACATCCTACAATCTGCTTTTTATTCTGTCTGAACACTATACTCCAATAAAAGTTAATTAAGAAAATTAAAAAATATATATATAATTTAAAATTGATAACACTGTCATTTAAATTAGGAGAATGATATAACAGTCCTTGCAATATAGACCACTTTGTTTTCCCTGATTAGATAAAAGTGGGAAAATTTATCTTACTAGATTGGTTCATTAACTAACCACACAGATATTTTTTCAAAGAACTTGGTTGTCCTAGATTTTTATAGATACTTCTCAGGTTCTGATATACTACTATATGTCTCTATGCTTCTGTACCTGTAGAGGCAGCCAAAGATATTTTTATTTTTGAGAATGGAATTTCATCTAATCAAACTAGATAAAATTATAAAAAAATTCTCTAGGCCAGGTATAAAGGTATCTAGTTTGATATTTCTTTCTCCCTTTGTTTAGAAAAGCAGTTTGTGAATACTCTGGTCCTATTTCAAAAGAATAAGCAGAAATCTCAATTTATTGTTTTGATTTTTGGATCATAATTCCATTTCCTTTGCTTAGCATGTATTTACTCTTTTGTATACTGCCTGATGACTTTGTGTTCAATTAGTGTTGTAATCATTTCACTAATATTTTCTGCACTCAGTTTCATTAAGATTTCTCCATAAATGTAATTTTTCTCTAATTTATTCATGTTTTATTGTATGCTTTTTATTTCTCTACTTGTTTATCAATTTGTAATTGATTTAAAAGAACTACACATCATTTTTCATTTTTTGATAGCTTCATTTTTTTTGCCATTAATATCCACTTTCATCTGTATCAGTTTCATATACTTTCTTTTATCTTGGTGTGTTCATCAACTTCTCTCTTATTAAATAAAATTAAATATTCAGATTATTTAATTTTAGGCTTTATTCATAAGTCCAAGAGTTTATCTATAAACTTACTATTTGAAACTTCATAAAATTTAATTAAAAGTAAAAATTAATACTTAAATAAGTAGAAGTGAATATCATATTTTCTTGCTTAAATTATATTTCCAGAAGTTAAGATTCTATTTGGTGCTTATTTTCCATGCATATATATATTTGTATAAATACAATATGTGTCTAATTTTGTGCAGTACAGTTCAGTCACTCATTAGTGTCCGACTCCTTGTGACCCCATGGACTGCAGCATGGCAGGCCTCCCTGTCCATAAACAACTCATATAATTTACCCAAACTCATGTCCATTGAGTCAGGGATGCCATCCAACCATCTCATCCTCTGTTCTCCCGTTTTCCTCCTGTCTTCAATCTGTCCCAGTATCAGGGTCTTTTCCAAAGAAAAGACCTTTTTCGCATGAGGTGGCCAAAGTATTGGAGTTTCAGTTTCAACATCAGTCCTACCAGTGAACACTCAGGACTGATCTTGTTTGGAATAGACTGGTTGGATCTTCTTGCAGTCCAAGGGACTCTCAAGAGTCTTCTCCAATACCACATTTCAAAAGCATCAATTCTTTGGCGCTCACCTTTCTTTATAGTCCAACTCTCACACTCATACATGACTACTAGAAAAACCAAAGCCTTGACAAGATGGACCTTTGTTGGCAAAATAATGTCTCTGCTTTTTAATATGCTATCTAGGTTGGTCATAACATTCCTTCCAATGAGTAAGCGTCTTTTAATTTCATGGCTGCAATCACCATCTGCAGTGATTTTGGAGCCCAAAAAATAACATCTGCCTCTGTTTCCCCATCTACTTGCCATGAAGTGATGGGACCAGATGCCATGATCTTAGTTTTCTGAATGTTGAGCTTTGAGCCAACTTTTTCACTCTCCTCTTTCATTTTCACCAAGAGGCTCTTTAGTTCTTCTTTACTTTCTGCCATAAGGGTGGTATCATCTGCATATCTGAGGTTATTGATATTTCTCCCAGCAATATTGGTTCCAGCTTGTGCTTCATCCAGCCCAGTGTTTCTTATGATGTACTCTGCATATAAGATAAATAAGTAGGGTGACAATATACGGCCTTGACGTACTCCTCTTCCTATATGGAACCAGTCTGTTGTTCCTTGTCCAGTTCTAACTGTTGCTTCCTGATCTGCATACACATTTCTCAAGAGGCAGGTCAAGTGGTCTGGTATTCCCATCTCTATAAGAATTTTCCACAGTTTGTTGTGATCCACACAGTCAAAGGCTTTGGCATATTCAATAAAGCAGAAATAAATATTTTTCTGGAACTCTCTTGCTTTTTCGATGATCCAGTGGATGTTGGCAATTTGATCTCTGGTTCCTCTGCCTTTTCTAGAACCAGTTTAAACATCTGGAAGTTTACAGTTCACCTATTGTTGAAGCCTGGCTTGGAGAATTTTGAGCATTACTTTACTAGCATATGAGATGAGTGCAATCATGTGGTAGTTTGAGCATTCTTTGGCATTGCCTTTCCTTGGGATTGGAATGAAAACTGACCTTTTCCAGTCCTGTGGCCACTGCTGAGTTTTCCAAATTTGCTGGCATATTGAGCACAGCACTTTCACAGCATTGTCTTTTAAGATCTGAAATAGCTCAACTGGAATTCCATCACCTCCACTACCTATGTTCATAGTGATGCTTCCTAAGGCCCACTAGACTCCACATTCCAGGATGTCTGGCTCTAGGTGAGTGATCATACCATCGTGATTATCTGGGTCATGAAGATCTTTTTTATATAGTTCTTCTGTGTATTCTTGCCACCTCTTTTTAATATCTTCTGCTTCCGTTAGGTCCATACCATTTCTGTCCTTTATTGAGCCCATCTTTGCATGAAATATTCCCTTGATATCTCTAATTTTCTTGAAGAGATCTCTAGTCTTTCCCATTGTATTGTTTTTCTCTATTTATTTGCACAGATCATTGAGGAAGGCTTTCTTATCTCTCCTGGCTATTCTTTGGAACTCTGCATGCAAATGGGTTTATCTTTCCTTTTTTCCTTTGGTTTTCACTTCTCTTCTTTTCACAGCTATTTGTAAGGCCTCCTCAGAGAGCCGTTTTGCTTTTTTGCATTTTGATATAATAATAGCTATTTTATAATAATAGATGTTTTGTAGTGCTTACTGAATTATTGTTATTTTTTCAATTTTATTATATTGGGACTCTTATTTAATGTGAATCTATAAAGATCAGCCTTATTAATTTGCAGTATACATACTAATTTTTGTCATATTTGTATATGTTTAGGTTATTTCAATTACTTTGTCATTGCAAAAATGTTTCAATAATTATTCTCAAACTTAATATGTTATAACTTTCTTGTCAAATATGGTAGCAACTCGCACATGTAGCCTTTAAATTTAAATATGTTTTTTCTTTTAAAAACTGAGTCCAGATTGTCAGTGTAGTAACTACGTTTCAAGAGCTCAGTAATCAGTTCTTGCTTGAGGCCTTGATATCAGATAGAAAAGGCATACAACATTTCCACCAACTGAAGCTTCTTTTGGTCAGTTTTTATTGTACATTCTAGCAGGTATCATTATTGGAAAGGTTTCGGGTACTAAAGCTTCATGTTTAAGTGTCTGTACATTTTAAATTTGCATGCAGCCAATAAGAATGATTGTAGAATTTAGCAGTCATACTAACAATGCTTGAAAGTACCTCATTTTCCATATTTCAATCAGCAGTACATGTTACCTTTTTTTTAAAACTTTCTATTATTTTTAAATTTTTTTTCCATTTATTTTTATTAGTTGGAGGCTAATTACTTTACAATATTGTAGTGGATTTTGCCATACATTGACATGAATCAGCCATGGATTTACATGTATTCCCCATCCCAATCCCCCCTCCCACCTCCCTCTCCATCCAATCCCTCTGGGTCTTCCCGATGCACCAGCCCTGAGCATTTGTTTCATGCATCCAACCTGGGCTGGTGATCTGTTTCACCCTTGATATTATACTTGTTTCAATGCTGTTCTCTCTGAAAATCCCACCCTTGCCTTCTCCCAGAGAGTCTAAGGGTCTCTTCTGTACATCTGTGTTTCTTTTTCTGTTTTGCATATAGGGTTATCATTACCATCTTTTTAAATTCCATACATATGTGTTAGTATACTGTATTGGTCTTTATCTTTCTGGCTTACTTCACTCTGTATAATGGGCTCCAGTTTCATCCATTTCATTAGAATTGACTCAAATGAATTCTTTTTAATGATTCAGTAATATTCCATAGCATATATGTACCACAGCTTCCTTATCCATTTGTCTGCTGATGGGCATCTAGGTTGCTTCCATGTCCTGGCTATTATACACAGTGATGTGGTGAACATTGGGGTACACGTGTCTCTTTCAGATCTAATTTCCTCAGTGTGTATGCCCAGGAGTGGTATTGCTGGGTCATATGGCAGTTCTATTCCCAGTTTTTTAAAGGAATCTCCACACTGTTCTCCATAGTGGCTGTACCAGTTTGGATTCCCACCAACAGTGTAAGAGGGTTCCCTTTTCTCCACAACCTCTCCAGCATTTATTGTTTGTAGACTTTTGGATAGTAGCCATTCTAACTGGAGTGTAATGGTACCTCATTGAGGTTTTGATTTGCATTTCTCTGATAATGAGTGATGTTGAGTATCTTTTCATGTGTTTGTTAGCCATTTGTATGTCTTCTATGGAGAAATGTCTGTTTAGATCTTTGGCTCATTTTTCGATTGGGTTATTTATTTTTCTGGAATTGAGCTGCAGGAGTTGCTAGTATATTTTTGAGATTAATCCTTTGTTTCTTCATTTACTATTATTTTCTCCCATTCTTTTCACCTCGCTTATAGTTTCCTTTGTTGTGCAAAAGCTTTTAAGTTTCATTAGGTCCCATTTGTTTATTTTTGCTTTTATTTCCAATATTCTGAGAGGTGGGTCATAGAGGATCTTGCTGTGATTTATGTTGGAGAGTGTTTTGCCTATATTCTCCTCTAGGAGTCTTATAGTTTCTGGTCTTACATTTAGATCTTTAATCCATTTTGAGTTTATTTTTGTGTATGGTGTTAGAAAGCATTCTAGTTTCATTCTTTTACAAGTGGTTGACCAGTTTTCCCAGCACCACTTGTTAATGAGGTTGTCTTTTTTCCATTGTATATACTTGCCTCCTTTTCAAAGATAAGACGTCCGTAGGTACGTGAATTTATCTCTGGGCTCTCTATTCTGTTCCATTGGTCTATATTTCTGTCTTTGTGCCAGTACCATACTGTCTTGATGACTGTGGCTTTGTAGTAGAGCCTGAAGTCAGGCAAGCTGATTCCTCCAGTTCCATTCTTCTTTCTCAAGATTGCTTTGGCTATTCGAGGTTTTATGTATTTCCATACAAATTGTGAAATTAATTGTTCTAGTTCTGTGAAGAATACCTTTGGTAGCTTGATAGGGATTGCAGTGAATCTATAGATTGCTTTGGGTAGTATAGTCATTTTCACAATATTGAGTCTTCCAATCTATGAACATGGTATATTTCTCCATCTATTTGTGTCCTCTTTAATTTCTTTCATCAGTGCTTATAGTTTTCTATGTATAGGTCTTTTATTTCTTTAGGTAGATATACTAAGTGCTTTTTTCTTTTTGTTGCAATGGTGAATGGTATTGTTTCCTTAATTTCACTTTCTGTTTTCTCATTGTTAGTGTATAGGAATACAAGGGATTTCTCTGTGTTAATTTTATATCCTGCAACTTTGCTATATTCACTGATTAGCTCTAGTAATTTTCTGGTCGAATCTTTAGGGTTTTCTATGTAGAGGATCATGTCATCTGCAAACAGTGAGTGTTTCACTTCTTCTTTCCTATCTGGATTCCTTTTATTTCTTTTTGTGCTCTGGTTGCTGTGGCCAACACTTCCAAAACTATGTTGAATAATAGTGGTGAGAATGGACACCCTTGTCTTGTTCCTGATTTTAGGGGAAATGCTTTCATTTTTTCACCATTGAGAATAATGTTTGCTGTGGGTTTGTCATATATAGCTTTTATTATGTTGAGGTATGTTCCTTCTATTCCTGCTTTCTGGAGAGTTTTTATCAGAAATGGATGTTGAATATTGTCAAAGTCTTTTTTTGCATCTATTGTGATAATCATATGGTTTTTATCTTTCAATTTATTAATGTGGTGTATTACATTGATTGATTTGTGGATATTAAAGAATCTTTGCATTCCTGGGAAAAAGCCCACTTGGTCATGATGTATGATCTTTTTTAATATGTTTTTGGATTCTTTTTTGCTAGAATTTTGTTAAAGTTTTGCATCTATGTTCATCAGTGATATTGGCCTGTAGTTTTGTTTGTTTGTTTGTTTGTTTGTGATGTTTTTGTCTTGTTTTGGAATTAGGGTGATGGTGGCCTCATAGAATGAGTTTGGAAGTTTGCCTTCTGCAATTTTCTGTAAGAGTTTGAGTAAGATAGGTGTTAGCTCTTCTCTAAATTTTTGGTAGAATTCAGCTGTTAAGCCTCTGGTCCTGGGCATTTGTTTGCTGGAACATTTCTGATTACAGTTTCGATTTCCATGCTTGTGATGGGTCTGTTAAGATCTTCTATTTCTTGCTGGTTCAGTTTTGGAAAGTTATATTTTCCTAGGAATTTGTCCATTTCTTCCAAGTTGTCCATTTTATTGGCATAGAGCTGCTGGTAGTAGTCTCTTATGATCCTTTGTATTTCAGTGTTGTCTGTTGTGATCTCTCTTTTCATTTCTAATTTTGTTGATTTGGTTCTTCTCCCTTTGTTTATTAATGAGTCTTGCTAACAGCTTGTCAATTTTGTTTATCTTTTTAAAAAACCAGCTTTTAGCTTTGTTGATTTTTGCTATGGTCTCTTTTGTTTCTTTTGCATTTATTTCTGCCCTAATTTTTAAGATTTCTTCCCTTCTACTAACCCTGGGGTACTTCATTTCTTCCTTCTCTAGTTGCTTTAGGTGTAGAGTTAGGTTATTTATTTGACTTTTTTCTTGTTTCTTGAGGTAAGCCTGTAATGCTATGAACCTT
Organism: Odocoileus virginianus; assembly: GCF_023699985.2. Taxonomy (NCBI): domain Eukaryota; kingdom Metazoa; phylum Chordata; class Mammalia; order Artiodactyla; family Cervidae; genus Odocoileus; species Odocoileus virginianus. The sequence continues at coordinate 61,089,674 of NC_069684.1, forward strand.
CCCCTTAGCACTGCTTTTACAGTGTCCCATAGCTTTTGGGTTGTTGTGTTTTCATTTTCATTCATTTCTATGCATATTTTGATTTCTTTTTTGATTTCTTCTATGATTTGTTGGTTATTCAAAAGCGTGTTATTTAGCCTCCATATGTTTGAATTTTTAATAGATTTTTTTCCCTGCAATTAAGATCTAATCTTACTGCATTGTGGTCAGAAAAGATGACTGGAATCATTTCCATTTTTTTGAATTTACCAAGGCTAGATTGATGGCCCAGGATGTGATCTATTCCAGAGAAGGTACCATGTGCACTTGAGAAAAAGGTGAAATTGATTGTTTTGGGGTGAAATGTCCTATAGGCATCAATTAGGTCTAGCTGGTCCATTGTGTCATTTAAAGTGTGTTTCCTTGTTAATTTTCTGTTTAGTTGATCTATCCATAGGTGTGAGTGGGCTACTATAGTCTCCCACTATTATTGTGTTATTGTTAATTTCCCCTTTCATACTCGTTAGCATTTGCCTTACATATTGTGGTGCTCCTATGTTGGGTGCATATACATTTACAATTATTGTATCTTCTTCTTGGATTGATCCTTTGATCATTATGTAGTGTCCTTCTTTGTCTCTTTTCACAGCCTTTATTTTAAAGTCTATTTTATCTGATATGAGTATTGTGACTCCTGCTTTCTTTTGGTCTCCATTTGCGTGAAATTTTTTTTTTTTCCAGCCCTTCACTTTCACTCTGTACCTGTCCCTTGTTTTGAGGTGGGTCTTTTGTAGACAGCATATATAGGGGTCTTGTTTTTGTATCCATTCAGCCAGTCTTTGTCTTTTGGTTGGGGCATTCAACCCATTTACATTTAAGGTAATTATTGATAGTTATGGTCCCATTGCCATTTACTTTGTTGTTTTGGGTTCATGTTTATACAACCTTTCTGTGTTTCCTGTCTAGAGAAGATCCTTTAGCATTTGTTGAAGAGCTGGTTTGGTGGTGCTGAATTCTCTCAGCTTTCGCCTGTATGTATAGCTTTTGAATTCTCCTTCATATCTGAATGAGATCCTTGTTGGGTACAGTAATCTGGGTTGTAGTTTATTCTCTTTCATCACTTTAAGTATGACCTGCCATTCCCTTCTGGCCTGAAGAGTTTCTATTGATAGATCAGCTGTTATCCTTATGAGAATTCCTTTGTGTGTAATTTATTGTTTCTCCCTTGCACTTTTAATATTTGTTCTTTGTGTTTGATCTTTCTTAATTTGATTAATATGTGTCTTGGGGTGTTTCACCTTGGGTTTATCCTATTTGATACTCTCTGGTTTCTTGGATTTGGGTGGCTATTTCCTTCCCCATTTTAAGGAACTTTTCAGCTATTATCTCCTCGAGTATATTCTCATGCTCTTTCTCTTTGTCTTCTTCTTCTGGGACTCCTTTGATTCAAATGTTGGGGTGTTTCACATTGTCCCAAGGTCCCTGAGGTTGTCCTCATTTCTTTTGATTCTTTTTTCTTTTTTCCTCTCTGCTTCATTTATTTCCACCATTTTATCTTCTACCTCAGTTATCCTATCTTCTGCCTCCGTTATTCTATGGTTGGTTCCTCCAAAGTGTTTTTTATCTCATTTATTGCATTATTAATTTCTAATTGACTTTTTTATTTCTTCTAGGTCCTTATTAAACATTTCTTGCATCTTCTCAATCCTTGTCTCCAGGCTATTTATCTATAACTTCATTTTGTTTTCAAGATTTTGGATCATTTTTATTATCATTATTCTAAATTTTTTTCAGGTAGATTCCCTATCTCCTCCTCTTTTGTTTGGCTTGGTGGGCATTTTTCATGTTCTTTTACCTGTTGGGTATTTCTCTGCCTTTTCATCTTGTTTAGGTTGCTGTGTTTGAAGTGGCCTTTCTGTATTCTGGTGGTCTGTGGTTCCTTTTTATTGTGGAGGTTTCTCCCAGTGGGTGAGGTTGGACAATTGGCTTGTCAAGGTTTCTTGGTTAGGGAAGCTGCGTTGGTGTTCTGGCGCATGGAGTTGGATTTCTTCTCTCTGGAGTGTAATGGAGTATCTAGTAATGAGTTTTGAGATGGGTCTATGTGTTTGGTGTGACTCTGGGCATCCTGTATGTTGACACTCAGGGCTATGTTCCTGCATTGCTGGAGAATTTGTGTGGTATGTCTTGCTCTGGAACTTATTGGCTCTTGAGTGATGGTTGGTTTCAGTGTAGGTATGGAGGCTTTTGGATGATCTCTTTTTACTTAATCCTCCCTGTAGTCAGGAGTTCTCTGGTGTTCTCAGGTTTTGGGCTTAAGCCTCCTGCCTCTGAATTTCAGTCTTACTCTTCCAGTAGCCTCAAGACTTCTCCATTCATATGGCACTGATAATAAAACTTCTAGGTTTGTGGTGAAAAGATTCTCCACAGTGAGGGACACCTAGAGAGGTTCACAGAGTTACATGAAGAAGAGAAGAGGGAGGAAGGAGATAGAGATGAGCAGGAGGAGAAAAAGGGGGACTCAAGAGGAGAGAGACACATCTATGCAGTACTCTGTTCCCTAAGTGTTCTCCGTAGTCCAGACACCCACGGAGATTCACAGAACTGGATTGAGAAGGGACAGGGGAGGGAGGAAATAGAGGTGATCTGGGGGAGAAAAAGTCGAATAAACAGGGGGAAAGAGTAATCATCACACTCCTGAATAAAAATGGGTACTGAATATTGGATTCTTAAATGTCCAAAATTGATACCAAATACTGAAAAACAAAGATTAAAAATCTAGAGTAGAGGTTAGACTCTTAAAAATACAATATTAAAAACAAGAACACAAAAAATTTAAGAAATATATATGAAGTTCACTTTAAAAATAGGGTCTTTTTTTTGCCAGGTTATAGTGAAATGAAAATGAAAATTAAGGAGTAATAGAGGAGTAATAGGGGACTTTAAAAGAAAATAAATTAAGAAAAAGAAAAAAAATAATAATAAATAGTAAAAATATTTGAAAATGAAAATTAAGGAGTAATAGAGGAGAAATAGAGGACTTTAAAAGAAAATAAAAGGAAAAAAGAACAAAAAGAAAAAAGTTAATTAAAAAATAGTAAAAATATATGAAAATGAAAATTAAGGAGTAATAGAAGGAAAAAATAATTTTTTTAAAGAAAAAAAAAATTTTTTTTTTAATTAAAAAAATAGTAAAAATATATCTAGGGGTTTCTCTGGAGCTGTTGCGGTCAGTGTCAGTTCGGTTCAGTTTCAGATAGCTCCTTGTTCCAGTTTACACTTCTTGATATCTGTAGGCCCCTTCTGGTGTAGTCGGTGTTACCTACAGGGATTTTAATCTGTTGCAGCAGTCACTTCTGAAGCGGTTCCCTTTGTTTATTTGGCTTCTGTTTGCCGGTCTCTTCAGTGTCTAATTTCCACCCTGACACAAGTGGGCGGAGGTGGTCTCTTGTTTAGGTTCGCTTGTTCAGTCATGCTGTGGAGAGGGAGGGGCGCTGCAGACAAATGTCACCGGTGCGTGTTCCGGCCACTCTGGGTTTGGCCCCACTCACGGCGGGCGTGTGTGCTTTCCCCGTCTACACTGCTTAGGCTCCAGGCTGCTCTATATGGAGTGGGCCCTGAGTTGCGTGCAGTTCCAGTTTTCGGGTTCTCCACAAAAGCGCAGACTAGGTTGGGCCTGCGTTTTGTGCCTTCCCCGTCCTGAGCAGCTCAGGCAGCCAGGAGCTTGACAGGCGCACTCTCCCCGGGTGTGGTGCGCCTTCTCCCCTCCGCGGTCCCAGCCTCAGTTTCCACGCGCTGATCTGGTACATGCGCCTTGTGTCTGTTCTCGGGAGCTGGTCTCTAGCCGCAACCCTCCCAGCGGATGTCAACCATCCAGAATCTCAGGAAGTCTTTGGTTAGAAACTGGGAGCCTGTTTGCAGTTTGGTAGGGATGCTGTCTCTGGGGCTGAGTTTGCCCCTTTCCCCTCCCCCCTGCCTCCTGCCTCTGGTGGGGGATGGGCTAGTCCACTGCCAGCTAGCTCTTTTCTGGAATTGCTCATCTTTCTTTTGTTCCTAAGCAGTGCCACCCGCTCCTCTCTGTTCAGCCCCACTTGCTGGCAGCAGATGCGAGCATCTGGGGTACTTTTCTGCTGGGAGTTGCTTTTAGGCATGTAATCTGTGGGTTTTATTTATTTTTCCTCCCAGTTAGGTTACCCTCCGAGATTCAAAAACTTCCCCCAGACCTGCCAGTGAGAGGGTTTCCTGGTGTTTGGAAACTTCGTCTATTAAGACTCCGTCCCCGGGACGGGTCTCCATCCCTAGCTCTATTGTCTCTGTTTTTATCTTTTATATTTTGTCCTACCTCCTTTCGAAGACAATGGGCTGCTTTTCTGGACGCCTGATGTCCTCTGATAGTGGTCAGAAGTTGTTTTGTGCAGTTTGCTCAGCGTTCAAATGTTCCCTCGATCAATTTGTAGGGGAGAAAATGGTCTCCCCGTCCTATTCCTCCGCCATCTTAGCTCTGAGTGACATATGTTACCTTGTAAAAATATTTTTTTTCTTAAAATAGAATAAGTAGTTTCTTGTTACTGTAGTTTTTATTCATGTAATTACCAGTGAGTTCATCGCTCATATTTGTTAATATTTGCATTTCTGATTCTTTAAATTGCTTTGTCTTTATACTGAGTATTCTATTGTATATCTTTTTTTACACAAAGATTACCAGGCATGCTTTGACCTTCTTAATTTTAATCACATCTGTGTACATATTTCAGTATTTTTATCTAGGACTGGCATTAAATTTGTTATGCCATCCCTCAGTTTCTCTGGCTTTGTAGTTTTGTGTTTTTTTTTTGTAGTACCCATGTTTTTGCTTTTCTTCACATTCTTCCCTAATTTGGGAGAGTGTGGGGAAGATCTGTGAACTGTTTTCTTAATAGGGAAGGTGAGGGATGTGACCTTGAATTCCACTTCCTGCTAACTGGCACCACTTTGGGATTCTATTTTCAAATCTGTGAAAGAAGGGAAGGTTGATGTGCACAGTTCCCAGTCCAGTTCCCCATTTCTGGCAGTTCCTCATCTTCTGGCCCTGCTCTGCTTTGTTAAGTGTTTGTTTCCAAACACTGTTTGCAGATTTTCTGGTGTCACACCGATCAGCAGAGGCAGTGTCGTACACTGAGGAGTGCACTCATCGGCCAGCTCTGCGGCCAGGTTCTGTTGGCTCTGCCCTTACTTCCAGCCTTTACCCACGGGATATGCACTGTCCTGCCAGTGCACTCTGCCGTCTCCTGGTTCTTCCTGTGCTCTTCATGTTGTTAGCAGTGATTTGGAATCTGTGTCTTGGGGAACAACTCCACACCAGTGTTTCAGAGAGGGGCTGTTTGTCACAGAGTCTATGGCTCAGTTAGTTGATCAGTGGCGGTAGAATATAAAACATCTTCTCACTTCTAAAATAAGCTTTTAGAAGATTAGGGACTCAGTCTAAGAGTTGAAACCTGGCTCTATATCTTTCCACTTTTCCTCCATCTAACTCTTAAGTATCTCATATTAGTGTCAATTCATACAAGATTCCAATGTTAGGTTATCTGTCAGAATTACTATAGGAGGCTGCTAAGGGTTTTAAAAACATATCACTGTATTTCCATCAGTATTTAATGAATAGTTGTGGAAGGCTCCCTTGGGGCCTGCAAACCAGCTGTCATTTTGAACCAGAAATCTCTGATCATAAAATTTCAAAAATAGTATCTTTTGCTCTAGCTGACAGTAAATACTGATAAAGCACTGAAGCTGTTCTGTGAGGCAGAGATTCATTTTAAACTGAATTTGATATGTCAAAATTCCCCTTCAATTCCATAAGTCAAAGGATTGAAGTATGTTAATTTCAAGGATTCCTGTTTAAAAAAAAAAAGCAATATGAGAGAATTCCTTAGTGACAACAGCAAGTTTCTAAGAATGTCTCTTTTAAAAGATAAGTGAATGTAGTGGGACATACATATATTCTATATGTACTCCTTGCATTCATGCTCAGTTGCTTCAGTTGTGTCTGACTCTTTGGGACCCTGTGGACAGTACCTGCCAGGCTTCTCTGTCCATAGGATTATCCTAGCAAGAATACTGGAGTGGGTTGCCACTTTCTCCTCCAAGGATCTTCCCAACCCAGGGATCAAACCAGAGTCTCCTGCAGCTCCTGCATCGGCAGGTGGATTCTTTACCACTGAGCCACCTCGGAAACGATTGATACTCCTTATATCTGTTTAAATAGCATATTTTAAATAGAATGCCTCACATGATTATCGACAGATAACCTTTTATGGTAACAAAATTGTTTATCAGTTGATGGCTCAGTTTCACACTTCAGTTCTCTGCTTGCCAATGATATGTCTGTGTTGAAGGAAATCAGTGATAAATAGAAGTCATGTATTTTATTGCCCTGTAGAATATGGTTTAAAAATTCCCAGATGTGTTGTGCAGATCTACTTTTCAAAAATAATTTTAACAGTAAGCAAAATGCATTGTTTTGAGGAGAAAAACAACAAAGCTTTCTGCTTCAGAACATGGTTTATGAAGCATTAAGAGTTTTCCCCCCATAAAAATAGTATCAGTCTTTCTCTGTTATGCAAAATGTCTAGATGTTGCAACAGTAAAAAACAAAAACAAAAACATATAGTTCTTCTAATAGAAAATATTCATTCTGTTTGTCACTGCAGTGACATTGGCAAATGACAAGGAAACTTCCACCTGTTATAGTCAAACTGTTCTTCCATATTTTTGTACTTAGAATATGATATGTGTATAATTCAACCTTAATTGTATGTCAAAAAAAAAGCCCTGATAGTATATAAAATTAACATATGGTAGAAAATAATAATAGCTCTCAAATTTTTATCATGTGGTCTGTGCCAGAAACTATAAGAGGAAATCTTAATAAATTGTCTCATGTATTTTTCTCAAACATTCTGCAGAGAAAAAGATTTATATGCCTGTTTTTTTCTTTTTTTTTTTTTTTTTTTAATGTGGTAGCTTTGTGTCAAGTAACTATTGGGTGAAGTGCCAGGACCACAGAATAAATGGACTATATTTCGTAAGCTTAGTTCTCAAAAGTCATTGGCTGTTTGAATCCTTACAGGTTAGTGACTTAAAAACTAATAGAAAAACTATGAAACATACGAAATACTGTTAAAAATATAAGTCTAGTTCACAGTGCTGCTGCCGCTGTTAAGTCACTTCAGTCGTGTCCGACCCTGTGCAACCCCATAGACGGCAGCCCACCAGGCTCCCCCGTCCCTGGGATTCTCCAGGCAAGAACACTGGAGTGGTTTGCCATTTCCTTATCCAATGCATGAGAGTGAAAAGTGAAAGCAAAGTCGCTCAGTCATGTCTGACTCTTCACAACCTGGTGGACTATAGCCTCCCAGGCTCCTCTGTCCTTGGAATTTTCCAGGCAAGAGTACTGGAGTGGATTGCCATTGCCTTTTCCAGTTCACAGTGATTTACCCTGTATCAAACATTTCTCACAGAAAATTTCATAGTTTTGCTCTTCAATGTTATGCAGATTTTCCAAGTTCCCTTTTCTTTGTACTTATTAAAAATGCATATGTATGTAATTTGATCATTTGTTTTCTAGAATAAGTAAAATTTTGGAACATTTCTGGAATCACTTGAAATTATGACATTAGTCTATATAAATAATAATTTCTAATTTGGGTTTATTACATGGGTCAACTCCAGTGATAGGTAAATCTATAATTTTATATCTAAAAATTAGTTATGATATCATTAGGATTTACAGCTGAGCAAGGGACATTTAGAGTTGTGACTCCTAATCAGACTATCAAAAGTAGATATCTTTAAGTGCATTTATAATTAAATTCAATTTCTTGTTATGTGGTCTAGAGTGATACAGATTTTTTAATGAAAATTTTACTCAAAATAATATGCTTCATTTATTTTTTGTTCTAGATCCTGATCAAGTTTTTTAATAGTTTAACAAGTATATGTATATAATTTTATTCAAATGAAGAATATTACAAATTTCTTTTTTGATTTATTTTTAATTGATGGATAATTGTTTTACAATATTGAATTGGTTTCTGTCTTACATCATCATGAATCAGCCATAGGTCCACATATATCCCCTCCATCTTGAACTTCCCTCCCATCTTCCACCCCTTCCTACCCCTCTAGGTTGTTAACAGAGCCCCTGTTTGAGTTCCCTGTTCAGTTCCGTCGCTCAGTGGTGTCTGACTCTTTGTGACCCCATGGACTGCAGCACACCAGGCTTCCCTGTCCATCACCAACTCCTGGAGTCTGGTCAAACTCATGTTCATGGAGAGTTGGTGATGCTATCCAACCATCTCATCCTCTGTCATCCCCTTCTGCACCTGTCTTCAATCTTGCCCAGCATCAAGGTCTTTTCCAGTGACTCAGTTCTTTGTATCAGATGACCAAAGTATTGGAACTTCAGCTTCAGCATCAGTCCTTCCAATGAATATTCAGGACTGATTTCCTTTGGGATTAACTTGTTTGATCTCTTTGCAGTCCAAGGGACTCTCCAAGAGTCTTTTCCAACACCACAGTTCAAAAGCATCAGTTCTGCTGCACTCAGCTTTCTTTCGAGTCCAACTCTCATATCCACACATGACCACTGGAAAAACCATAGCTTTGACTAGACAGACCTTTGAATTCCCTGAGTCATACCGCAAATTCCTTTTGGCTATCTGTTTAATATATGGTAGTGTATATGCTTTCATGCTACTCTCTCCATCTGTGAACCTATTTGCAGGGCAGCAATAGATACAGAGACATAAAGACTTATGGACACGGGATGGGGGAGAAAGTAGAGGGTAGTACAAATTACCTTTTATAATGATAGCTCCCATAGGTTATTAACCTGGAAATTCAGTGTGTTAACATAAGAAATATTTACTCCTAGCATATGTGGTGGAATAATTTCTGTTTCTTTGTTTAATTAAATCCATGATTGTTTCTTTTCCTTTTTTTTTTTTAATTTTTTAGCCTATAAGGAATTCTATGACTCTCTGCTGATTCCTTTTACAAGATCTTCACCATCTCAATTCACTTTCCATGGACACTTCCACATTTTCTTCTAGCCCAACAGCAGGTAGTATCTCAAACATCTGAATCAGTGCAGTTTTCTTCCCTTACAAACACATACAGACACTGGTGTACACACACACACACACACACACACACATGCACACACACAGACACACACACACACACACACACACAGGCTAAGGAATGCTGAATAATGAAGTTGGATAGGCATCAGGTTGGATAGGCATTATACATTTTTAGTACAACATCAAAAGAGTCGTTAATGCTTTCTGACATTGCTGTTGTTCCCTAATTATTAGGCCTTGACTGAATTCTCCACAGTAGCTATTTCAGATTACTCAATCTCCTCAAATTTTTGATCTGCTTACCCACTCCCTCAGTTTGAAAACTGACGTTGACTTAAAAAAAAAATTAAATCTCTTGACATAGATGCATGTTAGATCTCACCTATAACAAATGTTTAAGAAAACTGATCCTTTTTTTTTTCCAATTGCTGGTCTCAGTGAAAAGGGCATTTCTATTTTCTGTAAAACTGTAGTCTGGGTTCTGTTTGTACCTTTCTTTTCAGAGACCTCATTGGATTGATCCCAAATAATTTCCTCTCTCCTTTATCAATCTCTACTATCTGTGCATAAACATCCTTAAATTTCACTGTAAATGGACAAAAAGAAATAACAACAAAACCAGTGGCCTTTAACACTTACTCTGGCTGTATCTATTAGAGATACATGCTGATGTTAAGAAAATTAATATGAAAAGGTATACCCACATAAACTTTCTCCCCTGCAATTCCAAGTTTTGTTTTCATCTGTCATAAAAAACTAATGTTGTAACATCATCCAGAGACTTTAGGTAAAGCATGCTATTCCTTTTGTTTCTCAGGTTATCAGTCTAATGAATTTACTCTCTCTGGTTATACCATTTCCTCTGTCTTTTGCTCTCAGGGGTAGAGTAAAACTGCATAATGTGCACTAAATAGCCATTGCTTTCAATTAGTATATTAATAAGTGAAAATGTGAATGGAGGTGAGAGGGTTAGATACAGATATTGATATAGGCATCTTAATTTTCCATTTAAAATTTTAAAAACCTACTGCTTGAAAACTCTTAGTAATTTCAAAAGATAATGGCAGCTAATGTGTGGTAAAGCCTCTGTTAATCAACTGTATAGAATTATAATGTTGAATACGTCAAGTTTTGTTGTTTGGGTTAGCCAAACCTAATGAAAATGAAGAACATGAAGCAGTATGTCAGTATTTATTGAGAATTTATTCCTTAATAGGTATTGTAATACTGGAGTGGGTACACATTCCTTTCTCCAGGGGATCTTCCTGACCCAAGGATCAAACCCAGGTCTCCTTGCACTGCAGGCAGATTATTTACCATCTGAGCCAGCAGGGAAGCCCAGCACTACTCCCTAACAGGTATTGTTATAGATACATAAGTATATTAATGAATACAAAACATACTCACAAAGGTATTTTGAAATAAATGCAGTTATTCAATGCATTTGATAAATTTCGGAGCATATGAGAATGGCTAAGTTAATCAGGCTCACACAACCAGGAGGTGACGACAGAGATTCAAATCTGGCCCCAGAGATCACACTCTTGACTCCTATACAAATTTATTTTTCTAATCTTTTGGCTCTTCTGTCTTTTTTCTTGACTCTGTGGACTTTGACGCTCTTTCCTTAAACTAAGCAATGCTTATGAAAGTATTTATTTAAAGTAGTTTTAAGTGTGTTGAGTACTGCAAGACTGCACTAATTTTGAAGTGAGAAAAATAAGCATAGTCTTACCATAGCTAGAATGAGACTTATTTTTAATTTTTAACAACACCCTTAGAGACTATACTGGTTTGAGCTTTTCTGATAAAAATATTTATTTCTCTCCTATTTGATTTTCTCTTTCTGCAAAACCAAGTTTTCTATTTCCATTATTTTATTATTTTGTGTGTTTTAATTTTAGCGCATCCTACAGTTAACATTCCCCAAACTCATAATCACATCTCACACTAAGTATCATAATTTGTATTCTCTCATATCACAGAATGCCCTTCGCATATCTAAATCCAATTTTTTTTAACTGCTAGATTGCATAGGACCTCCTTTGTGAAATATTACAAATGTATTCCTCTTTGTGAAGAATTGACTCATTGGAAAAGACTCTGATGCTGGGAGGGATTGGGGGCAGGAGGAGAAGGGGACACCAGAGGATGAGATGGCTGGATGGCATCACCGACTCGATGGACATGAGTTTGAGTAAACTCTGGGAGTTTGTGATGGACAGGGAGGACTGGCGTGCTGCGATTCATGGGGTTGCAAAGAGTAGGACACGACTGAGCAACTGAACTGAGCTGAACTGATTCCTCTTATTTGGATCTAGGTTCTCAAATGTTAAGACACTTTAAGCCATCTCATTTAGATTAATATCTGTACTATCTGTTACTTTGATACTTTTATATTTCAGATGAAAAATACTTAGCTCAAATTTCTATATCTCAATTACATATATCAACATTTTATTCCTATTTAGTGAATATTTGCTATTTTAAAAATGAACTTCTGTACAGCATTCTGTCGTATTTGCATCAGAAGTTAGAGAATATTTCATAAGAAATTCAATATCTCATGTATAAATCAGCATGTACTAATAAATATATTTGTTGATTATTATATCTATATATATACACACATTTTGGATGCACCTATTTTCTAAAGAAGTGTGTTCAACATGTGAGATCCTCAGAATATTGACTAGTCAGTATTCCTTCTGTGCAGTTCACAAATTAGGAATATTTCTCTATTTTCCTTTTCTTTTTATTCTTTACTTTTTACAACTACCTTCCACCATGCTGGGAAAATCACTTGACATTAGTGTTGATTTGTTTTACAAGGGTAAGAGAAATAATAGTTTTCATTATCTGTAGTAATCATACAGATGCATTAAAGCACATAAAGAACACAAAAACTTTCTTATGAATGTCTTTTTTATTAAAAGTTTAGTATATTAAAAAATAAGTGCCTGAATTAACTCCCAAGTCAGGGAAACTCAGATCTGTGATTTTAGCACTGTTAATTAAGCTCCTTGCAGCCACATACACAAGCCAGCTATAAAAATGACAAAAGATGAAGTGCTTTGTTTAGAAGTCTGATGACACGTTTCCACTATTGGGGTCACACAGGAGAGGGGTTCTGGCTGTCTGCCACTGCCGTGTGGGTACTTAATTCCATTTTTATTTGGATGTCTGTGACCTAGTCTTCACAGCTCCATCAATGATAAACGAACGTCTCATCTTAGTAACTTATACCATAGTAACTGGTATCTGTAGTTTGGCACATGGCTAATTAAATATTGATTTGTTGAATGAACTCTAAGCCTTCAGTATTTTTCTAATAGAATAATGACTTTTCCATATGCCATCAGTTAAGTTTCTCTTTAAAAAGTTAAAGACACATAGAATTAGTTCAAAAGTATAAATTGTTAAGCATATTATACTTGAAGATATGGTTAATAAATTAGACATATTGTAATAGGTTCAGGCAAATTGCTTTAATTGCTTATAAAAAAGAGAGATTTTGTGCTTATAATCCAGTTTGGTGATGGCAAAATGCAGCATATAATAGTAGTGGTATGGCCTTATGAGAATACATTTATTCAGGAGAATTTACTCCATTCTGAATGAGAAGCTATCCAATCAGATTATTGTTAGGCCATATTAAAATTTAAGAGCCTTAAATGTCTAAAAACAAAATTAAGTTTCATTTTAAATTTTTATAAATAAATCTCTGTCAATTGAATTATCCCTAATAAAAACAATATTGCATATAAACATAATTGTTTATATACTGGGATCTCTCAACATTCTGGAAACTAGTTAAGTGTGAAGTCCATAATATATTGGAAAAGCTTAAAAATGAGAGCTTTGTAAGCCTTTTTTTTTTTTTTTTTAAACAGTAAAGGCATTCCAGGGCATAGAGTTCCATGGACAATGTTTTAATAGGTCTCAATCATGAATTGCCCTTTGAAGAATAAGATGAAGCTTAAGAAGTAATTGCTAATGTTGGAAGGAGACATAGAGTGATGACTGTGCTTTAAAAGGTTTTCTGAGAGTTTGTCACTTTTAATCCACAAAACTATTTGAAGTAATCTGTATTTCTTTCTGTTTTGCCTTGTTTAAAAACTCTCTACGTAAATTTTTTCTTGTAAATTCGTTAGTTTGATTGAAGATATTTATTAAATGTAGAGTAGATTTTCCAATATATATGAGTAATAATGGAATATAGAGAATAAAAATGCAAAGGCACCACCTTAAGAAATAGAATGTAATTGTTATATTTGAAATCTCACCTACATCTTCCTTCCTGACCCAGCCCCACAGGGGAAAACATTATTCAGATTTTGTGTTTATAATCACATTACTTTTCTTTGTTTTCCCCCATGTATGTTGGTTTTCATTGCCACATATAACTTGGTGGTGGTTTAGTCACTAAGTCATGTCTGACTCTTGTGACCCCCGTGGACTATAGGCCACCAAGCTCCTCTGTCCATGGGATTCTCCAGCCAAGAACACTGGAGTGGGTTGCCATTTCCCTCTTCTAACATATAGGTTAGTTTGATATTTTTCAGCCTATTTATAGCATAAGTATTTTTCTGTGATTAGTTTTTCACTCAGTGTTTTTTATTCCAGATTTAGCATAGCTAAATAGTACTATTCATGTTTGCTATTTTTCTTTTTTACTTCTGGATATTATTCTATTTTATGAACATAACACAATTTATCTTTTTTTTTTCTTGAATAACACTGATAATCCATCAGTTGGGGATGCAAGAAACAAAATCACAGTATTATTTTACAGTGATTTTTTTTTTAAGCACCCTAAAGGGTTTTTTGAGTCCATAAAAAAGTAATATTTCTGGATCATAAATATTAAAGAACATCCAAGCAAATGTGGTTAGCTTACCCCTTTGTTAAGGAAACCACAAGGTGGGGCTTCCCAGATGGTGCGGTGGTAAAGAATCTTCCTGCCATTTTAGGAAACACAACAGACAGGAATTCGATCCCTGGGTTTGATCCCTGGTTGAGAAGATCCCCTGGAGGAGAAATGGCGATCCAGTCCAGTATTCTTGCCTGGAAAATCCCATGGATGACGATCCTGGCAGGTTACAGTTCGTGGGGTCAAAAAGAGTCACATAAGATTGAGCCACCTCCATCACCACTGCAAAGGAAGAGCAACTTTAGGATGCTGTTGTATCACACAGTGAGTGTCATAAAGAATTCATAGGTTGGACAAAATGAGGTCAAAATCAGGTTGATTCTTTGACTTGCTTACTTTTCAAAATCTCAGGAATTTTGGGTAATTTAGGTTGCATTTGTCATGTGATAGGATGATGGACTTTCAAGACAGGAATTAAGGTTTTACCAGGTATTCATTTCTAGGATTAGCAAGAGAGGTTAGGAACAGTACTGTGACACAATGTTTAAGTGAGATTGATTAAAAAAAAAAAAGAAGTCCTTCAGTATTCCTTGAGTATCTTTACCTCAGCATTTCTGAAACATTCCAAATTTATTTCCCGAAGTGATTATTCCAACTAAATGCCAATAAAAAATACATGTTCTCCTTTTTCTGCACCCTACCAGTACTTAATATTTTCTAGTTTTCTTTGCATTTTCCTGACTGTTGATGAGGTTGTTCATCTCCTCAAATATTTATCAGTCTTTTTTTTATTGTTGTTCTTTTTTGCTATTTTAGTGATTATTTTTTATTTTGCTTTTATATAGTCAGTGTTTTTTATTGCTCCAAATAAGGACTTTCTCTATTCTGATTTGTTCTTTTTATCATCTGTCATGATATCTATGTCTTTATTTATATCTGTTGTCTATCAATCAATCATCTATTTAATCTGTCTATATATGTATATGTGTGTATATGGTTCATAAGAAGGAAGAGGGTACCTATCACTGTATTGAAAAACTAACAAAGGGGATGCCTGGATTCCCCAGTCCCAGGAAAGACTTGCCCCTCCTCTTAATTCCTGAATATTCAGGAATTAATAAGGAACAGAGGATTCTTGACAGATCCAAAACAGCACACAGGAAGCCTCCTATTAAATGCTTCCTGACAACCAGACTCCTCTGTCCTCCACTATCTCCCAGAGTTTGTTCAAATTTATGTCCATTGAGTCAATGATATATCTAAAAAACTCATCCTTTGCCTCCCCCTTCTCTTTTTACCTTCGGTGTTTCCCAGCGTCAGAGTCTTTTCCATTGAGTCAGTTCTTTGGATCATGTGGCAAAGTATTGGAGCTTCAATTCAGCTTTAGCATCAGTGCTTCCAATAAATATGCAGGGTTGATTTCCTTTAAGATTGACTGGTTTGATCTCCTTTCAGTCCAAAGGACTCTCAAGACTCTTCTGCAATACAAGAATTCGAAAGCATCAATTCTTTGGTGCTCAGCTTACTTTATGGTCCAGCTCTCACATCTGACTGTGACTACTGGAAAGCCCATAGCTTTGACTATACGGACCTTTGTTGGCAAAGTGATATCTCTGCTTTTTAATACGCTGTCTAGGTTTATCATAGATTTTGTTTCAAGGAGCAAGCACCTTTTAATTTCATGGCTGCAGTCACCATCCACAGTGATTTTGGATCTCAAGGAAATAAAATCTGTCACTGCTTCCACTTGCCATGAAGTGATGGGACTGGATGCCATGATCATCGTTTTTTGAATGCTAAGTTTCAAGTTAGCTTTAACTTTCTCCTCCTCCACCCTCATCAAGAGGTTCTTATTTCCTCTTCACTTTCTGCCATTAGAGTGATATCATCTGCGTATCTCACATTTTAGTGACCTGATCCTTAATTTCCTTTTGTTGTATATTTATATGAACATATATTAACAGGGGTTAATTATTTAGCTATGATCATATTTGTCAGTCAGCATTTATAGTAGACATTTTTATAATCTTTTTTTTTTTAATTTTTTTTATTTTTTTTTTTATTTTTTTTTCATTTTTATAATCTTATGTAAGAAATATTTTCCTATTTTTGATTCATAAAGGTTTTATTCTGTTTGCCATTTTTCAATTTTATTGTGATTTTATTCTGTCACATTAATGATTTATTTATTTGGGATAAAGTTTTATGCGTAGGGAAAATATGGGGTACAAGTCTCTGTTTTTTCAAATAGGTTTAAGCAGTTGACATCAAACCGTTTGTTAGGAAACATTTCCCCCATTCTTCAGTGCCAATTTGTCATAAAATAACGTTCCATCTGTTTTTAGTTCTGTTTCTATTCAGATATCATTTGTTGTTCTGTGAACTACATAGCATTATTTAACTTTTGATCTTTGACATCTAGTAAGGCATGTTATCTCATCCTACATGTGCTAAATCCATAATTACCAGCTAAGAATGATCACCCATCTCCCCAGCCTCAGGACATTTAGCAACATCTAGAGATATTTTGGTTGTCAACACCTGGGAAAGGTGTGCTATGGCATCTAATGGTTAGAAGCCTGGAGTGCTGCTAAACACCATGCATTGCACAAGATTATCACACTTCCCCTGACAAAGAATGATCTGGTCTAAAATGTTAGTATTGCCAAGGTTGTAAAACCCTGAACTAAATGGATAACACATTGGGATGTCTGTGAAAAGGGAGTTGTATGTTTCATGAGTTCAGTAGGATTCAATATAGACATGCTTACTTCCTTATCTCATTTTTATTCTGTTAGTTGTCTTCTTGCTTTTCTTCAATGTCTTTTATTAAATTTTAATTAGTCTATTCTGTCTTGCAGTAGTGAGTGTTTTGTATTGTTTCCTGAGTGCCTGAGAGGTAATACAGAGTCTGGAGTCTGAAAAATTAAGATCGCCGTATGTTTTCCTTTTCCTTATTTCTTGAGTTGAATCAACTTTCTTTTCATTTCTTTTGCCTTTTTCACTTTCATTTTCTTACTGAAGGTGATTTTCCCTATATCATGAGTATATATTTCTATGTGAATTATAGTGTTTCCTATGGAGATACTAAATAAGGTTAATTCCATTTGAGTGTTGTCTTCTGTTTTATAGTGATTTTATTCAGGGAGAAAGTTTCATTCCTTCAGGTATACTATATTTCATTTTCCAATATGTAAAAATGATTTTTCATGAATGTGTTTATTTTCATGTCCATTTTGGCCAATTTTGGGTAGTGTGCAAGTATACAAAATTTAATAGAAATGCTAGTTTCTTCCCCAAACGATGTTGTAAGTCTCATGCAAAAATCATGCTCCTTTCAGGTTTGAGACAATGTTTCCATCACACTGCAGTGTTTCATGTCATGCTGTGTTGCATACTCTCTTTTTTTCTCAGGTGGTGCAGATATAGAGGTTGCGCTCAATCTAAGGCAAGAAATGGGTGGGATAGTGTCATAGTTACTACTTAGAAAAACACGCTGATAGAATCTTTGAACTGGAAAAAAAGAAAAAGTTGTTCATAGGACCTAAGCAGAATATCAGGGCAAGGTGAATTGTTCTTCCCTATGAAAATTTAGGAAAAGGAAGAGTGTAAAACATTGGGGAAAATTTAATTGGGGAATATTTTAGAATAGATGGTAATTAGTTGTGGATGGGACTGGTGATAGAAGCAAGGTCCGATGCTCTAAAGAGCAATATTGCATAGGAACTTGGAATGTTAGATCCATGAATCAAGGCAAATTGGAAGTGGTCAAACAGGAGACAGCAAGAGTGAATGTCGACATTCTAGGAATCATGAACTAAAATGGATTGGAATGGGTGAATTTAACTCAGATGACCATTGTATCTACTACTGTGGGCAGGAATCCTTTAGAAGAAATGGAGTAGCCATCATAGTCAGCAAAAGAGTCCGAAATGCAATACTTGGATGCAATCTCAAAAACAACAGAATGATCTCTATTCATTTCCAAGGCAAACCATTCAATATCATGGTAATCCAAGCCTATGCCCCAACCAGTAACACTGGAGAAGCCGAAGTTGAACAGTTCTATGAAGACCTACAAGACTTTTTAGATCTAACATCCAAAAAAGATGTCCTTTTCAATATAGGGGACTGGAATACAAAAGTGGGAAGTCAAGAAACACCTGGAGTAACAGGTAAATTTGGCCTTGGAGTACAGAATGAAGCAGGGCAAAGGCTAATAGAGTTTTGCCAAGAGAACACACTGGTCATAGCCATCACCCTCTTCCAACAACACAAGAGAAGACTCTACACATGGACATCACCAGATGGTCAATACTGAAATCAGATTGATTGTATTCTTTGCAGCCAAAGATGGAGTTGATTCATTGGAGAAGACGCTGATGCTGGGAGGGATTGGGGGCAGGAGGAGAAAGGGATGACAGAGGATGAGATGGCTGGATGGCATCACTGACTCGATGGACATGAGTTTGAGTAAACTCTGGGAGTTTGTGATGGACAGGGAGGCCTGGCGTGCTGTGATTCATGGGATTGCAAAGAGTCAGACACGACTGAGCAACTGAACTGAAGTGAGGAACCAAGAGAAAGATTCAAAGGGAAAATGATAAAAAGTCACTTATCAATTCTATTTGGATTCCTGTTGTCTGCCTTCTCTATTTGTACCAAAACTAACTGACAATCTGTTGTGATCTGGGAAATTTGAACCCTTTATCAATTGGGACACTCCAGGCCTCAGCTTTAGTGTTCACTTCCCTTAGAGTTCAATCGATTGCTCAATGCAAAAAAGCTGGTGGTTTTATCCTGGTAACCGTTAAGATTGTTAGCTCAGTCAAATTATGCTAGTCTGTAGCTGAAGTCTTTAGTTTTATTTATTTTATTATTATTAGTTTTTTAGCATATACAGGACTAGTGCTAATATTATAGCATTGGAAGGACTGATGCTGGAGCTGAAACTCCAATACTTTGGCCATCGCATGAGAAGAGTTGACTCATTGGAAAAGACTCTGATGCTGGGAAGGATTGGGGGCAGGAGGAGAAGGGGATAACAGAGGATGAGATGGCTGGATGGCATCACCGACTCAATGGACATGAGTTTGGGTCAACTCTGGGAGTTGGTGATGGACAGGGAGGCCTGGTGTGCTGTGATTCACGGGGTTGCAAAGAGTCAGACATGACTGAGCGACTGAACTGAACTGAACTGAGTATGTATATAACTGGACTTGTTTTTCCCCACTATGTAACACGTCTCTATCCCAAATCCATATTTGCTTATTAGCCACAGCTTATTAAAATAGTTTAAACTGGCTATGGCATTCTTTCACTATAGCGACTGCCAGCCAACTTTATCTTTACAGACCCAAGCTCTGCTAGCATTCCCTGATGAGAAGTCTTGCTCCTCTGGTTTATTTTTATCATTAATTCACCTTATTAATTTTTTTTTCCTTTATGGACAGTTGGTAATTTTAACAGTTCCGATATCTTTTTTTCTGACTTTAAATTGGAATTGTGGGTAAGCCATGTACTACTACTTTATGATTATCATCACAAAATTCTCAGGTTTTCTCAAGCACACGTGACATATGATAATGTATTATTTATCAAGTGCATTCACTATTTTGATTAATGCATTGTCCATCATAGACCAAATTTGGCAGAAAATGGTAAAGCCCGAACCTATTTCACAAATTCTAAATACAGTGTTCAGAATGGATGCCTCATTAAAGAACTATAATTATTTAATTATTTAAGTGGAATTTTATACTTTGAATTTCAGGATTCTGATGGATTAAATCTGGAAAGTGAAAATTAGTATTATAAAAATGAAGGCCTTGTTGTGATGAGAGGGTCAACATCCTGCCATAAGGGTGGTTCAGATATAACTATTCTACCTTTTTGGGAAAAAAGCAACTCTAAGTCTATATATAGACATCTGAGACACGTGGCCGATCCCTTCACCAGATCTTTCCAGTGTCAGCCAGTCTTATTTGAGACACACAGGAGAATGAATTTATAGCAGTGGGGAAAGTCATGGACTATATAGGAAATGCACGAGAATGGGGGTAAGATTAAAACTAGTAAGTTGAAACCCAAGTAGACATCCTGAAAAATATGTAGTATTTCCTGTATTCAAATGAGATACAGACTAGAATAAATTTCCTACACCCTGCAATGGAAAGAAGTTAAAAATATATTATCTTACTCACTAACACATCATTGATATCAAGACTGTATTATTTCTACTTTCTTCACTCTCTCTCTTTTTGTTCTTGCCTTAATTGTAACAGCCAGGTATTTTTCTTGTTTTTGAACCAAGCAAAGAAAAACTGCAATGTTTCATTAATTCACAGTTTTCAGATAATTTACCAAGGTGTATTCAAGCCTCAAATCTTAGAAACTATCACTAATATTTTCATCATCAAAGTAATGACATTATGGGTCTTTAATAATTTTGAATGATAGGAATCTATTAAAATGACTACAGCTTTAAAAATAATGGAAAATGATTTATTGAATATTGAAAAAGTGAGCCATGTGTAAATGGTAAAATAATAATTGAAATATTACACTTCTCATATTTATTGATTTTAATGTATTATTAAATATTATCTGGTACAGAAGAGAAACATCCAATTCATACTCCCTTATCTATAAATGCACACACACTGTATCTTCTAGTAGATTTGTGGCATTATTTTCATTAGATTACATATTAGTATTTACATTATTATGGTAATAATATTTTCCTTACAACTTGAACCTGTATTATACATGACTGTATTTTTTATTTTTACAATAGTTATTGACACTTGCTTCATTTTTGCTGTTTTGTTCTCTATGTATTGTGTGTTGTCTTTCTTTGGGATTGGAATGGAGACTAACGTTTTCCAGTCCTTTGGCCAATGATGAGTCTTCCAAATTTGCTGGCATATTGAGTGCATCACTTTAACACCCTCATCTTTTAGGATTTGAAATAGCTTAACTGAAATTCCATCACCTCCACTAGCTTTGTTTGTTGTAATGTTTCCTAAGGCCCACTTGACTTTGCATTCTAGCATGTCTGGCTCTACTTGAGTGATCACACCGTCATGATGATCTGGGTCATGAAGATTTTTTTTGTACTGTTCTCCTGTGTATTCTTGCAACCTCTTAGTATCTTCTGCTTCTGTTAGGTGCATAAGATTTCTGTCCATTATTGGGCCCATCTTCACATAAAATGTTCCCTTGGTATCTAATGTTCTGGAAGAGATCTCTAGACTTTCCTATTCTATCATTTTCTCTATTTCTTTGCATTGATCACTGAGGGAGGCTTTCTTATCTCTCCTTGCTATTCTTTGGAACCCTGCATTCAGATGGGTATATGTTTCCTTTTCTCCTTTGCTTTTTGCTTCTCTTCTTTTCACAGCTATTTGTAAGGCCTCCTCAGATAACCATTTTGCTTTCTACATTTCTTTTTCTTGGGAATGGTCTTGATCCCTGTCTCCTATACAATATCACAAACCTCCATCCATAGTTCATTCCAATCCCAAAGAAAGGCAATGCCAAAGAATGCTAACTACCACACAATTGCACTCATCTCACACGCTAGTAAAGTAATGCTCAAAATTCTCCAAGCCAGGCTTCAACAGTACATGAATTGTGAACTTTCAGATGTTCAAGCTGGTTTCAGAAAAGGCAAAGGAACCAGAGATCAAATTGCCAATATCCACTGGATCATCAAAATAGCAAGAGAGTTCCAGAAAAACATCTATTTCTGATTTATTGACTATGCCAAAGCCGTTGACTGTGTGGATCACCACAAAGTATGGAAAATTCTTAGAGATGGGAATACCAGACCACCTGACCTGCCTATTGACAAATCTGTATGCAGGTCAGGAAAGAACAGTTAGAACTGGACAGGGAACAACAGACTGGTTCCAAATAGGGAAAGGAGTATGTAAAGGCATATTGTGACCCTGCTTATTTAACTTATATGCAGAGTACATCATGCGAAATGCTGGGCTGGGTGAAGCACAGGCTGGAATCAAGATTACCTGGAAAAATATCAATAACCTCATATATGCAGATGACTCCACTCTTATGGAAGAAAGCGAAGAACTGAAGAGCCTCTTGAAAGTGAAAGAGGAGAGTGAGAAAGTTGGCTTAAACCTCAACATTCAATAAACTAAGTTCATAGCATCTGGTCCCATCACTTCCTGGCAAATAGATGGGGAAGCAATGTAAACAGTGAGAAACTTTATTTTCGGGGGGGGCTCCAAAATCACTGCAGATGATGACTGCAGCCATGAAATTAAAAGACACTTACTCCTTAGAAGAAAAATTATGACCAACCTAGACAACATATTGAAAAGAGAGACATTACTTTGCCAACAAACGTCTGTCTAGTCAAGGCTATGGTTTTTCCAGTAGTCTTGTATGGATGTGAGTTGGGGTATAAAGAAAACTGAGTGCCGAAGAATGATGCTTTTGAACTGTGGTGTTGGAGAAGACTCTTGAGAGTCACTTGGACTGCAAGGAGATCCAACCAGTCCATCCTAAAGGAAATCAGACCTGAATATTCACTGGAAGGACTGATGTTGACGCTAAAATGTCATAACTTTGGCCATCTGATGCAAAGAATTGACTCATTTGAAGAAACCGTGATGCTGGGAAAGTTTGAAGGTGATGACAGAGGAAGGAGACAGGGACGACGGAGGATGAGATGGTTGGATGGCATCACTGACTCAATGAACATGAGTTTGAGTAAACTCCGGGAGTTGGTGATGGACAGGGAGGCCTGGCCTGCTGCAGCCCATGTGGTTGCAAAAAGTCAGACTCAACTGAGCAACTGATCTGAACTGATGTATCATGTGAATTGAATCCTAAGTTACCATCTGTAGAATGCATAGTCCCAATTTGTGAAAATATGAATGTCCTAATTGCATTCACATTGCTGGGCAGCAGGACAGGACATGCTCTAGGCCTATTACACACCTCTCATTTGGAACGTCTCATCATTTCCCTGGCATTTCTTTGTCTATACTGAATTCCATTGTAGAAAATTTACATTTTCCTTTTTTTTTTTTTTTTAATTTGGTCCCACATTTTAGTGAAATGCTTTTTCTTCCCTGCATTCTTCCTCGGAGGAATATTGTTTCTGGCTGTGTTCATTGTTTTAATTTATAGTTCATAGGGACGCTTCCTAGGTGGCACAGAAATAAAGAATTTGCCTGCCAATGCAGGAGATGCAAGAGACACAGGTCCAGTCCCTGAGTCAGGAAGATCCCCTGGCAATCGGCTCCAGTATTCTTGCCTGGAAAATTCCATGGACACAGGAGGCTGGTGGGCTGCAGTGCATAGGGTCTCAAAGAATTGGACACAACTGAGTAACGCAGCATGCACACACACACATAGCTTGTAGGTGATATTTTTGCATGCCAAATTTAGGAGGAAAACTATTTCCCGCTCAGAATTTTGAAAAGATTTGTACTGACTACTGGATTGTAGTGATGTTGACAAGAAGTTGGGTGTTGTTCTAATTTCTGATCTTTTTTAAATATTTACTTATTTTTAATTGACTAATGATTGGTTTGCAATATTGGTTTTATTTCTGTCATACATCAACGTGAATTCACCATAGGTGTACATAGGTCCCCTTCCTCCTGAATCTCCCTCCCACCTCCTGCCCATTCCCACCTGTCTAGGTTATTACAGCGCCCCGTTTGAGTTCCCCGAGTCATACAGAAAGTTCCCATTGACTGTCTATTTACATATGTCAGAGTATATGCATCCCTGCTCCTCTCTCCATGTGTCTCACCCTCTCCCTCTCCCCCCACCCTTGTCCGTAAGTCTCTCCTCTGTGTCTGCATCCCTGCTGCTGCTCTGCTACAGATTCATCAGTACCATCCTTCTGGATTCCATATGTATGTGTATGTTAACCTATATACGCTTTATGTGAGCTTTCCCTCCTTTTGGAAAGCTCTTAGTATCTTGTCTTTGCTTCTAGTAGTCTTCAGTTTCACAGTGGCGTACCTTGATGTACATATTTTTAATGAAATATTTGAAATAGTAGTGTTTTCCTTCTGGAAACACTTATCTTTTGTTTCTAATAAATATTTATCATAAACTTATCTTTCTTCTGTTTTTACTATTATTCCTTTCTGAAACTATTGTTTATGATGGACTTCATGAAACTGATTAAAAATCTCATTTATCCTATTTCATGTATGTGTGTGTTTTACTTTCTAATCTTCATATTTTGAGTTTGTTTCATTTTATGTGTCATTCATTTCTTCTTTCATGGATGTAACACATTTTCTCTCTAAGAATAATTGTCCTTCCTCTTTTAAGGATATTGCCTAAGTTTGCACCTGATTCTGTTAACTTGGCTCAGTCTTTACTGTCATGTGTTCCTCAAATGCTTGGGGGTGCCTACAAAATGATTCAGGATTTCCTTGTATCTGTTGGCTTGTCTTGGTGGCTAATGGGCTTTACCTCTTTACCACAGTACAAGTGAATAGATTTCTTTTGTTGACTTTAAAGCGTTAAGTGTTTTTTGTCTTTGTGCTCAGGCTGCTCAGATTGACCAGAGAAATACATTCCCTTTTCCTGTGTCTAGAACAACACTGGCTCTCACTGTCTTGGCATCCCATGAGGGAAAGGGCCATGCACCTCAGTCTTATATAGAGAGACTTATAGTTGCTTTTTTTTTGTAAGACAGTACACTGTCAGGGGCCGTTCAACTTTAAGGGATCCAATATGTTGTTTTCTTACTTTGTGTGCTGTTTCCCAAGGACTCTCTGTTCCTTATCAGTTCCTGGAAAACACGAACGAGGAGAGCTGCACGCAGTTCTCAGGACTGAGATCACGGGGAAGAGCACCTGCTTGGACTCCCTTCAGTGACTCCCTTCAGTGACCTTTTACTTAAAGGACTATCCATTTTGTAGCAACTGTGAAATTTCATTCTTTTTAATGGCTGAGTAATCATTTTATTGAAGATATATAAGCATGCATTTCTGCAAATAAAGGACCCTTGTTTTACTTGAGACTTGGGTCCCCTGCGTCCTTCTTCTCATTGACTGCAGTCCCCAGGTCCCGGTCTATGAAGACCGTGACAGTACACTAAGTTTCCATCATGGTGAAGGAGGGACTATGAAGCCTTGGGATCTAAACATTATTTCATAAGACCACACTATTTGTGTTTTAGCACCACACTGACATCACTTTTTAAAATGTCTGATATTGTCTGTTCTCCAGCCTTGTTTATTTTCAGTTCTTCCAAAACCAGTTTTGTTTTCTATATTTTGAGTTTGCTAATTGCAGTTAGCATGCATTCTTCCTTTCAGCTTTGAAAATTGTATTTCTGTCATATTTTCTTCCTTTTTCTTGGACCCTGTGAGATTTCACCTAAAAAAGTAGCCTATTCATGTTTATTTACCAGTGTTTGAGGAAAGAACAGGGCAAATGATCAGTCTTAAATGTAAGTGAGAAGTTTTGTTGTTATTGTTTAAAAAAATGTGTGTGGATTAACAGGATAGAAACAACCTTTGTTACATATTTATTATTTCTTCTTTGGGGCATTTTTTTCTTATTTACTTCTTATTCCTTTTTCATATATTTTTGCAGTAAAGTTTTTACATCTTTGTATGATCTACACATATTATTTTTAATATCTGAAAGTTTTACACATGTTTTTTCTACCTTAAAAATAAGTCTCTTGAATGCTATTCATAAATTACATGTATAAGATTTTAGTATTTTTATTGAGCTCACCATGTATCAGTACTTCAGAATTTTCCATATTTCTGCTAATTTTTATTATATTCTTAAGGGAAAATATGTGCGAGATTTTCAAACAGCCTGGCCATTTGAGAAACATTTATCACAAAAACTGTTTTGTCACTGTATCATTTATTTCCTAAACAGTCACAGTATAGCATATGTAACTATACCATTGAATTTTAAAGTGTTCACAACCATTGCCCCAAAGTATTACTAATTAAAGCTTACTTAACATAATTCAGTGAGATTTGTGGATATGGCTTATTTCCACATTGTGCATTTTATAGGAAAATTGCAACTTTACAGCCCTTCGTGTTGTTGCCTACTCACACAGAACTTCTTGTACAAGGTGTTTTTACTCAGATACAAAATCAGTGCCTTCACAAATACAACAATTCCTTCTTGATTGAAGTGGTCTTTAAAAAAATTGTATTGTGTCCCTGCTATTAACTCAGATCCTTGAGATAAAGGAGGAAAACAAACTAGTTCTACCTGTATGTGGATACATTTGTTATATAATAATCTAGATTTGAGAATTATTTTTTCTTGCTTTTTTTTTTTTTTCTCTACAGTCTCAGATAGTCTCTGTGAAATTTCATGTGCCAGAACACCACTTGAGCTCTGTCTTCCAGTTCAAAAGCTACTGCGTACAGGTAGTCTTTGCTGAATCACTCAGTCAAAAGTCCTCTCTTTCTTTTTTGATTACTGTTTTCATTTCATAGCATTCATTACAACAGTATGTCCCTTAAAAACCCAGAATAGTACCCACATTGTAGGGTATTTTATAAAGAAGAGTAAGAAAGATCAAAGAAAACTTGGGATGGGATTTTCCAGGTAAGAATACTAGAGTGAGTTGTCATGCCCTCCTCCAGGGGATCTTCCCAACCTAGGAATCGAACCTACAACTCTTCTGTCTCCTCCTCCGTTGGCAGGTGGGTTCTTTACTATGAGCACCACCTGAGAAGACTAAAGAAACATAATAATCTAAATTTGAAATTGTAATTTATGTCTTAAATCAGTGTTTTCTAATAGATATTTTTTGGATGATTGTAATGGTCACATTCTCAGTTGTCCTGGGCTACAGTCCATAGGGTCACAAAGAGTCGGACACAATTGCAGCAAATTAGCATGCATATATTATTTTTATTCTACCCAAATATTGTGAAAATGACAAATTATTACATTATTAATAATTAAAATTTTAAATTCTTACTGTGTGAAAGATACTACAAGACAGCTTTTATGTGTCAGTTTATAAAATCCTAGTAACACAATGAAGTGGGTACTGATACAAGAGGATGAACAGACTTATCCTCACTTAATTACTGTTAAAAAGATTGATGTACAGTGAAATTGAATTAATTTCCCAAAATAAAACAGTTACAAACTTGAAATTTGAACTCAGATTTTCTAGCTTCTAAGTTTTTCAATTTGATAATTGTTACACTGCCTCTTTAGCTTAAAATATCAAACTATATTTGCTGAGTTGAGAGAGAACAAAACTTCATGTGATTTTTTTTTTAATTTCTCCTCTAAGTTACAGGAATTTAAAGTCCATGAGATAATAAATAAGCTGTGGGATTCAGATAAACTCTGAGAAGCCTTTTTGGATATGATACCAGAGTTGGCACTGAAATTACATTTATTTATAAGTGACCTACTTCCAAAAGAGACTTTGGAGGATGTAAAAAAAATAAAGCTTTTTTTTAAAGTAGTATTTTCAAAACCAAGAAGAGGTTTGAAGAGAGACGTTTGTCAAAAATGGAGTACTGAGATTTCTTCTCTTGCTATGGTTTCATAAATGTTAGTAGAATACAAGAGACTTCTGAGAGAGAGAGAGGACGTTATTGCTCCAGACAAATTGAACTGCATGTTCACACCAGTTTCCCTTGTCCCCGAGGACCCATGGGCATGACTAGTGGCAGGGGAGAGAATGTTTTCCTAAGAGTGACTCTTGTCTTAGGGCAGGAATTCCGAACTTGGGAAAACCCCATCTTACACAGAGGCTGCCGGACAATGTGCACAGCCTTTTCTGGAGAAAGATTTTATTTTTATTATCCTTGTCAAGAAAAAAAAAAACCTCCCCTTTGTTCAAGAGGGAGATATGCTATCTCTTCAGTGCTATACAGACATTTTTGAAAAGCTAGTCCAAGGGGGAAAAAAAAAGTGTCACACAACATATAGTGACACCATACCATGAAGAATTGTCCCCTGACAAAATCAACATAGGAGAGAATGGACTTTCCTCTGAATTCCCCGTATTTATAAATCAAATTCTCTAGCTCTCTATACACCAAATGACAGGAAGCCCAGCTATTTGTGAAAAGAATTTTTTTTTCTGACCTTAAGCTATGAAAGTATTGTATTATGAGGAGCATTATGTAATGGAAAATTAGGCAAAGGATTTAATGAAATATTTAATTTACATGAATAAAATGAAACACATGTGGATGTTTTCTGTGTTTATCCTCCATAAGCCCAAAGGCATCATAGCAAAGAACATGTTCATTAAACCAGTTTTTGGTGAGTGCAGAAAAACTGCAGCAGGCTTTGTTGTTGACAAGTGTTTTGACTGACCCTTATAATTTTTTACATCTTTAAACAAATGTATTTCTCCTTAATACATTTGTAGCAGCACATTTCTACAACTGATAATATTTTTCCAAAATAATTAAAATCAACCATTTCTTCATGTTACACCTTAAGATTGAATCCTGGTTTATAATCTTTATTGCCTTCTTTTTATTATTATTTTTTTAATTTGCATTGTTTTAAAGGGTTTAATGTACTACTCTGAATTAGTTCATCTTTTAAATCATAGATATAATGATTTGGATTGCATCCAAATCTTCTCTTGACAGGATAATATCTTTACTGTCGTTTTGAGACCTTTCGTAGGGTTTTAGTAGAAAAGAAACATTTTAGCGAGAAAAAAACCATAACAGTGAGAAAAATAAAATTGAGAAAAAGTTCTCTAAGATATTTTGTTTTGCAAGTTAGACTGCTTATTGCTGTACATAAAGAATCTGGTTTCTCTAATGAATAAAATATTGTGAGAAAGTACACCAGCAACTGTTACATCACATGGAAAATTTAAATTTCCATGTATTGTGTTAAAATGCTTGAAATAAGAATTTTGGAGTTCTCACATGCTACTATAATATCCACTTTTCTTTTAGTATATGTAAACCATCTCAACAGGATAAGAATTTGGTATTAATTCAACTGAATAACAAGAGGAAATTCATATTCAAGACCTATTTTAGTTACTATCCGTCATTGTCTAACTGCACACTTAACTTGATTTTACTCCTTTCTAATTCCATTTAATTAAACATGTTTACAAGTACAAAATTTTAAGATCCAGTAATACAAGAAAAAATCAACTCTGTAGTCAAAGTAGACTTATTAAAATTTTCATTCTGAAATTCCTCTAGTTGACTTATAGGACATACTCTACTAGGTTAGAGCCTTTTTTAGCAAAATCACAGTTAATTTATATTTGAGTAGCCAGCAGAGATTTTGTGAAATAAATGTATTAACTAGACAAAGAAGCCTCAATTCAGCAGCTTGGTGCATCATAAAAAATAATTGTGTATGCATTGTATTGAATAATATACATGAAACTAGAAACATCATGAACTACTACCCCTGAAACAATTTTTAATAAACAAACAGTGCTCTGGTAAATAGTTTAGCTATTTACCCTTAGTTTAGCTAAACCCTCAGAACATCTACTCCAAGGGAAGCCATACACACATGCAGGTCACTAGGGTCTGATGTTTAAACTACAAGAAAGTTCAGTGACCAAGTTTGTGATGATGTTTGTGAATATTTAATGTTAAAGGAAATAGGGAAAATATTAGAAACTAACTCTAAAGCACAATATATTTGATAAATGTCTTTGTGTATATCACCTTAAACAATCCTTGCAATCATCCTTTTATGTACATATTGTAATACCTCCATTTTGTGTAAGAGGAAATGGAAATGTCATAGTGGAGTGATTAGACACGAGTGCTGAGGCTGGAATATCTGGTCAAAATCAACCTTCACCATATGTTAGCTGTCACAACTTGGTAAGAGTAAAGTCTAGTTTCTGTTTTCTCATCTATAGCTAGAGATGGTCATATAATTAGCTTGGGGAATTTGGGGAAGGAGGTTTCAATTTTCTTTAAAAAAAAATTGTATATAGTGCTTAAGAGATGGCCCTTTATACAAAAAGTCTTCACTGATTGTTACTAATTGTTTCTATTATGCTGCTATTGTTGTTGATTTTTCCTTCACTGTTTTTATTCAGTGAAAGATTAAGCAAATTAAAGACAATCCATCTACTGTTTTAGAAAGCAGGATATCAACTAAAGTTTATATTTTTGATGTTAAGTTTTTTTATTGCAAATTTTGATACAACATCAGTTGAGTTCAGTTGAGTTCAGTCACCCAGTCGTGTCCGACTCTTTGTGACCCCATGAATTGCAGCACGCCAGGCCTCCCTGTTCATCACCAACTCCTGGGGTTTACTCAAACTCATGTCCATCGAGTTGGTGATGCCATTCAGCCATCTCATCCTCTGTCGTCCCCTTCTCCTCCTGCCCCCAATCCCTCCTAGCATCAGGGTCTTTTCCAATGAGTCAACTCTTCGCATGAGGTGGCCAAAGTACTGGAGTTTCAGCTTCAGCATCAGTCCCTTCAATGAACACCCAGGACTGATCTCCTTTAGGATGGACTGGTTGGATCTCCTTGCAGTCCAAGAGACTCTCAAGAGTCTTCTCCAACACCACATTTCAAAAGCATCAATTTTTCGGCACTCAACTTTCTTCACAGGCCAACTCTCACATCCATACATACCAATGGAAAAACCATAGCCTTGACTAGACAGACCTTTGTTGGCAAAGTAATGTCTCTGCTTTTTAATATGCTGTCTAGGTTGGTCATGACTTTCCTTCCAAGGAGTAAGCGTCTTTTAATTTCATGGCTGCAGTCAACATCTACAGTGAATTTGGAGCCCCCCAAAAATAAAGTCTGGTACTGTTTCCAGTTTCCCCATCTATTTCTCATGAGGTAATGGGACCAGATGTCATGATCTTAGTTTTCTGAATGTTAATCTATGAGCCAACTTTTTCACTCTTCTCTTTCACTTTCATCAAGAGGCTTTTTAGTTCCTCTTCACTTTCTGCCATAAGGGTGGTATCATCTGCATATCTGAGGTTATTGATATTTCTCCCAGTAATCTTGATTCCAGCTTGTGCTTCATCCGGCCCAGCGTTTCTCATGATGTACTCAGCATATAAGTTAAATAAGCAAGGTAACAATATACAGCCTTGACACACTCCTTTTCCACCTTTTTTCCCCTCCTGATGTCTGTCTGTCTCTTTTTCTCTCTCTCTTCCTTTCCCTCCCCTCCCCTTCTTTCTTACTGCAGAGCAGGGTAAATTCAGCAGAATTAGGAGGAAGTTTGGTACAGAGATCTTCAGTTTATCCCCTGCCACCACATGTGCATAGCCTCTTTCATTATCAGCATTTATTACCAGAGTGATACAGTTGTTCCCACTGAAGAACATACATTGTCACATTATTGTCACCCAGAGTTCATAATTTACTTTAGAGATCACTCTTGGTGTTGTACATTCTGTGAATTTGGACAAATTTATATACAGAGATCCATTATAATAATATGATACACAGTAGTTTCTCTGCCCTATGTTCTACCTATTTATCTCGTATTTCTGTCCTCTCCCTCCCAATCTCTGGTAGCCACTAATCTTTTCACTGTATCATAAGTGTCCCTTTTCTGTTAATAGAATGTCACATAGTTGGAATCATACAGTAAGTAGCCTTTCTGAATGGACTTCTTTTAGTTAGGAATATAAATTTCAGTTTCTTCCATGTTTACTTCATGGTACTTCCTGAGGAAATCTTGGTTGCTTTTATATCTTGACAATTATAAATAAAGCTATGAATCTTTTTTCAGATATATCTTTTGCAAATATTTTCTCCCTTTCTGTGGCTTGTCTTTTTCTTCCCTTGACAGTGTTTTTTTGTGGAACAAAAATAGTTAATTTTAATGAAGTTTAGCTTGTCAATTCTTGCATGGTTTGTGCCTTTAGTGTTTTTCCTAAAGAGCCACTGCCTAAACAATGACCAGGTTTACCTAGACTGCTTTCTAAGATATCACCAAGATTTATTCTTGCACTCTACATTTGGTCTTGTTTTGTACTTTGCATTTAACTCTATAATCTGTTTTGAGTTGGCTTTTGTAAATGATGTACGATATGTATCTAGATTCTTTTGTTATATGTTGTTGTTGTAGATGTCCAGCTGTTCCATAACCATTTGAAGAAGTCTACTTTTACTCCATTGTGTTGCCTTTTCTCATTTGTCAAAAATCATTGGATTATATTTAATGTGGGTCCATATCTGGGCTCTCTATTCTGTTCATCCGTTTTCTGTTCATTTTGTCAGTACTACACTGTTCTGATTATGGTAGCTTTATAGTAAGTCTTGATGTCACATAGACTTACAGTAATTGTTGAAGTCAGTGTTGTTACAGTAGTGTCTGTCCTCCAACTTTGTTATTTTCCTTCAGTGTTATGTTGCCTATTCTGGTTCTTTTGCCTCTGTATAATCCACCAAATAACTTGCTAGAATTTTACATGGAATCTGTAGATCAAGCTGAGAATAACTGGCATCTGGACAATATTGTGTCTTCCTACCCATAAACATGGAATACCTCTCTATTTATTTAGTAATTTTTAAAATTTCATCCATGTTTTCTTCTCAGTAGATATTTTGTCAGATATATATTTAAGTATTTCATTTTTGTTGATACTAATGAAAATGTTATTGTGCTTTTAATTTCATATTCCACTTATAGGGAAATAAACTCAACTTTTGTATGTTAACCTCTTATCTTACAGCCTTACTATAATTGTTTGTTAGTTCCAAGGATTTTTGTGTTTATTATGCTGGATTTTTTACATAGACAGTTATGCTGTCTGCAAATGCAGGTAATTTTATGTCATCCTTTTCAATTTGTATACCTTTTTAACTTTTTGTTACCACTTAGCTGGAATTTCAGTATGATGCTGGAAAGAGTGGTGAGAGAGGAAAACTTGATCTTGGTAAGGAAGCTTTCAGTTTCTCACCATTAAGTATAATGTCAGTTGTAGGTCTCTTGTAGATATTCTTTATTAAGTTGGGGAAGTTCTTGTCCATTCCTTGTTTACTGAGAGTTTTATCATTAATAAAATGTTGAATTTTTTCATATATTTTTTCTGCATTTATTGAAATAATCATGTGGATTTTTTTTCTTTTCTGTTTTAGCCTGTTAATGTGATGGATTGCATTAATTGACACTTTAAAGGATAATTTTACTTATTTACTTATGTTTGGCTATGCTGGGTCTTTGCTGCAGCACATGGGCCATCTCTAGTTGCAGTGAGCAGGGGCTACTGTTCGTTGTGGAGCACGGGCTTCTCACTGCAGGAGCTTCTCTTGTGTGGAGCACGGGCTTCTCACTGTGGGAGCTTCTCTTGTGTGGAGCATGGGCTTCTCACTGCAGTAGGTTCTCTTGTTGCGGAGCACGGGCTTCTCACTGCGGAAGCTTCTCTTGTGTGGAGCAGGTGCACTAGGTGCGCAGCTCCCAGTAACTACAGCACTTGGGCTTGGTAACTGCGTCTCCCAGTCTCTAGATGGGCTCCATAGTTGTGGTGCACCGGCTTAGTTGCTTTGCAGGATGCAGAATCTTCCCCTTGCATTGGCAGATGGATTCCCATCACTAGGCCACCAAGAAAGTGCTACGTTAACTGACTTTTGAATGTTAACCCAGGCTTGCATACTTGATAAATCCCACAAAGTGATGGGATATATTTCTTCCTATATAATGCACAGCATGCTTTTTAAGATGCCAGAAAATTATTTCATAAACTTAAGCGTTATGCCATGAATGATTAAACTGAAAATGGCTTGGTTAGTAGTTTTGCTCAAATAAAAATGAACTGTTTTCTCCACAACTTTTTTTTTTTCTCTCCCATTTTTGGGTAGCAACCACTTTGGAAAAAAAAAAAATGAAACTGGTGCAGAAACTGCACTAGAATAAGGAATGAAAAGTGCTCTTTTCAATGAAAAAACGTATTAAACTATATAAACTCTCTCACTGTTAACATTATATGATCATCTGCTATTGCTTTTAGGAAAAAAATCCAATAGAAAGTATCCATGAAATGAAAAAATGTAAAAAGTTATATAAATATGATATAATAAATTCAATTATAAATATAAAAATTTCAATTAATTAACTGCCCCCAAATGAAGCCCAAACCAGAGAAAACTGGCAGCACAACTCTCTAGCATTATTCTTTTAATGTATTTCAGGTATGCAAAAACTACAAATAAGGTATTGAAAAGCCCAATAAAAAACAATATCGACAATGGGAATGTGTAATACAGACTCAGACTTAAGCAATACTTTGAGGGAAAATAAAATATCACCTTAGCAATGCAGACAAATTAGCAAAAATCTCCAAAGAGTAATGAATGCAACCACATGCTTACTAAGAGGAGAAATAAAGTGAAATAACCAAACAATGCAAAACCTTAAAGATACAAAGTGAAATAGACTTTATAAAAACCCACCAATATTATAACTTTTTAAGCCATTGTTCTCAGCTGAAGTCAGATCTAATGAATAAAAATATGTTAAGTTATATAAAAATCAAGCCATGTAATCTAAAATTATTCTTATGCATCTAAAGACATCTGTAGATCAACACCAATAATCTGTTCTTAAAAGTAGCGGTGTTTTTATAAAGTGCCAAAAAAATCTTCTCTTTACAAAAAGAAAAACATAGAAAACACAACACATCTAACCAAATTCCCCCAGCAATTTTCAAAAAATATTACTAAAATACAATAAAACTCTTGCAAGAAAAAGATGATACTATTAAAATGAAAAAAAAAAAAGAAAAGAAAAAATTACTCTCTGATACCAAACAACTAATATTTTCTTAAAAAATAATTGCTTTCAGCATAGAGGTCATGTACAATCTTTGTGGCTATATTTGTTTTTGTATTTGCTCTGTGTCTGGCAAATAACCCACATCAGTAAGTAAAAGCTAGCAATTATCATTTAAAATTATAATTCAAATTAAGATTATTTCCTGATGCCTTATTCAGATTATTTACAACTAAAAATAAGGTCTATTTCTGAAAAGGACTGTGTCTTCTTCAGATTGTGTTCCCCAAGAAACAGACTGAAATAAAAATTTTCCCTCAAGAAATTAATTAGAAGGGTTTGTCACAATTAAAACTTATGGGAAACTTAGGAAAAATTTTGTGTGGAAGAAGAAATCGAATTGTGATGCAGGGCACAAGTCTTCAGCCCATCCCATGGAGCTCTGGGGCTGGGATGGCATAGCATCCACTGACAGCCTCCACAGTTACTTGTTGAGTCATTTCACTTGTTTTAGAGGATTTACTCATTGGTGGAGAATCCGCCTGCCAATGCAGGAGATGCAGGTTAGATCCCTGCTGCACGGTTGGGGAGATATCCTGGAGAAAGAAATGGCAACCAACTCCAGTATACTTGAATGGGAAATCCCATGGACAGAGTATCCTGCTGCATTGCAGTCCATGGAGTTGCAAAGAAAGTTAGCAACTAAATGACTTGACTAAACAGCAACAACAATCATTTAAGTTTATCAGCAAACATTTTATTTTTGACCTACAAAAGTACATTAATACTAGGAGTGGGAGAGGGTGGAAGGTGGGAGGAAGATTCAAAAAGGAGGGGACATGTATGCACCTATGGCTAATTCATGTTGATGTATGGCAGAAATGAAATCAATATTGTAAAGCAATTATCCTTCAATTAAAAATAAATTTTAAAAAGTTCCTTCCCAGATTTGCAAAAACTAATAGTGATGAGTTCTTATAATAATAAAAGAAAAAACATATTAATACTACTGTTATAAATATTTATTGTGCAGCTCTAAATAACAAGCTCTATCTTAAACACAGCAGAACCACTAAAGAAATTTAATACAATTCCACTGCTATCCAGTCGTGTGAACACTTAATGATTAGAAATCTCCGGGTGGCTACCTATTTTACATAAATATTTTTTAAATGATGTTTCTAAAAAAATATAGCTTGCCCTGTTGGATTTGTTTTTTTTACAATGATCATTTTTTTCTTAAATGAGGTTTTGAATATGTTTTCCATGTAGTAGAGAACATTATTCCAAAAGTGTTAGATTTTAAACTACTGCATGCTACATATTCTAATGAGGCAGCTCTTCAAATGTATTAATTGATTGAACTGGATACAGCAATATTTTTGTTAAACAGTGGAAAAACACTATTAGCAGCACAATGGATGCCCTGTATAGCAGTGGTGGCAGAAATACCATAAAGAGCCCAATGATAATTAAATATTTATTATAATTGTTCAGTAATATTTTACTTATGTGAAGCTATATTAGGAATAATGTAAATTCCTTAGGTATATTTTCTATTTGATACAAAATCTTCATTTTCTATCCTCCAATGTTTCACTTCTGTGTTGAACAGATTTAGATCTGAGCGGCAGAATATGAATAGCTATGCCCTGTGCATAGTCTTTCTTTTAATTGTGTATGGAGATTAATTTAGGTGTTTGAATGTGACTGTTAAACCACCTTGAGAAGTGCCATTTTAATAAAAGCTCTGAAAAATACCCACAGGAAGATTCAAAAATAGAATTATAATTCTTATACATTCTCTCTTGAGAACTTCTCATTATTACTATAAATTCCATCATAAAAATAATTATGTATCTCACTATGGTATTAAGGCTAAACCTTGTAATGAGTATGGGATAACTAAGTCATATAATTATCTTTTCAAAGGTATAATTAAAGTAGATTAAATTTTTCCTTTTCTTCTTTTACAAATCAGTATTCAGTTTGACAGTACTTCTCATTGTCATTGGAAAACAAATACAATTTTAAAAATAAAGTTTTACCACATGAGAAACTGCTGAATATTAAAGTTATGAAATCAGCATTTCTATTAAAAATGAAAAATACTGGTATGTTTTTCATTTTAACCTAAACATAAATAAAAAATTCTATTTCAGATAGTATGAAAGACTGATGCTATACATATATATTTTTCTACAGAACTAATGCTAAAACAACTTGCCAATTGGAACACTTTAAGACATCCTAATAGTGATATCTTTAAATGACCATGTGCAGAGTATTTAAATAAGCTGTCCTTTTTGAGAAAACAAATTACTGCTAAGAGTAGACCTAGCATTTTTTTTCCTTAATTAGTAGAAAAATATTGTAGTTTTTAGCACACAAAAAAATCTTCCTTATGGCTTATTCTTTATGGCATAGAAAAAGCAAGAGAATTCCAGAAAAGCATCTACTTCTGCTTCATTGACTACAGTAAAGCCTTTAACTGTGTGGATTGCAACAAACTATGGAAAATTCTTCAAGAGATGGGAATACCAGACCACCTTACCTGTCTCCTGTGAAACCTTTATGCAGGTCAAGAAGCAACAGGACTGGACATGGAACAATGGAATGGTTCAAAATTAGGCAAGGAGTATGTCAAATTTGTGTTTTGTCACCCTGCTTATTTAACTTACATGCAGAGTACATCATGTGAGATGCTGCGCTGGATAAAGCACTAAATCAGGGTTTCCGGGAGAAATATCAATAGCCTCAGATATGCAGATGACACTACCCTTCTGGCAGAAAGCAAAGAAGAACTAAAGAGCCTCTTGATGAAAGTGAAAGAGGAAGAGTGAAATAGCTGGCTTGAAACTCAAAATTCAGAAAACTAAGATCATGGCATCTGATTCCATCACTTCATGGCAAATAGATGGGGAAACAATGGAAACAGTGAGAGACTTTATTTTCTGGCCTCCAAGATCACTGCAGATGGTGACTGCAGCCATGAAAGTAAAAGACACTTGCTCCTTGGAAGTAAAGCTATGACCAACCTAGACAGCATATTTAAAAGCAGAGACATTACTTTGCCAACAAAGGTCCTTCTATTCAAAGCTATGGTTTTTCCAGTAATCATGTGTGGATGTGAGAGTTGGACTGTAAAGCAGGCTGAGAGCCAAAGAATTGATGCTTTTGAATTGTAGTATTGGAGAAGACTCTTGAGAGTCCATTGGACAGCAAGGAGATCAAGCCAGTCAATCCTACAGGAGATCAGTCCTGAATATTCATTGGAAGGACTGATGTTGAAGCAAAAGCTCCAATACTTTGACCACCTGATGCAAAGAGCTGACTCATTAGAAAAGACACTGATGTTGGGAAAAGATTGAAGGCAGGAGGAGAAGGGGACCACAAAGGGCGAGATGGTTGGATGGCATCATTGACTCAATGGACGTGAGTTTGAGCAAGTTCCAGGAGATGGTGAATGACAGAGAAGCCTGTGTGCTGCAGTCCACAGGATCACAAAGTGTCAGACATGAGTGAGTGACTGAAAAACAACAAATGGCATTGGTATCAGAAATAATTTCATTTTCCCATTAAGTCCTCCAGGCCTCCAAGTTCATTTTTAGACAGAATTACTGATCAGCAGTTCATAAAGGAATGTAAGTTTGCTCCAGAAAAGAAATACTGTTAAGATTTTATAGAAACAGGGAATCCTTATGGAGTATCTTCTGTATAGGCTGGGCTAATGTTAGGTTTTACTGAAGCTAAGTATTATTTAACCAATAAGGAAATTGAAACTTGGAGATTTGTATATAATATGCCTTATAAATAGCATATTTGACATTCAAAGTCAGGTTTGATGGACTTTGTAGATGATTCCTAATCACTTTAGTAAACTGATTCCTCAAAGGTGACAATCACTTTGTGTAAGCTGTTTTTTAATTTTAAAACTATTTTTTTGTTTATCAGGGTATAGTTGCTTTACAATTTTGTGTTAGTTTCTGCTGTACCAATGAAGTGAGACAACCATATGGATACTTATAACCTCTTCTTGGACCTCCTTCCTAGCCCTCTCTCCAAATCCCACTCATCTCAGTCATCACAGAACCCTGAGCTGAGTTCCCTGCACTAAACAGTAGGAAGGTGACCATTTGATATTAACAATTTGTTCCCTGTAATTCTATCCTGAAAGCTTTTGATGTGTCTTCTAGCTTTAAGGTTAGTGGTGGTCTCTTAGATGAACTCTTGTTTGTGATCTTCTGACATCTTTTACTACCGTCATTTATCTAGCAGTGAGAAATTTAATAAACATACAAGGTTACTTGCTTACCACTAGGCATGCATTAAAATTTCAGCTTTACAGAAAGATTCACT
Source organism: Odocoileus virginianus (assembly GCF_023699985.2). Classification (NCBI taxonomy): domain Eukaryota; kingdom Metazoa; phylum Chordata; class Mammalia; order Artiodactyla; family Cervidae; genus Odocoileus; species Odocoileus virginianus. Next base: position 61,128,714 of record NC_069684.1, read on the forward strand.
GTCTGAACAAAAGCTGCTTACCTTGCAGAACTGTCTTTGACCAAAAATCTTGGAATTTAAAATTATCAGTGATTGTTTTGCACAGGATGGTCATTTTTAAGACTCCCAATTTGGTTGTGTAAATCAATATTCATGGAGGTCTTTTCATTTGAGATGTATCATTACATGTTCCTGATATGAGCAGCTTCAAATCAGGGCAGACACTGGAGATCAGTTTTTCTTTAGACAAGGAAAACAGGAATTACACACTCCAGAGCATTCATCTATCAGTTTGGATATGCCACTCATTGATGAAACGATGGAAACTCACACCAAGGGCCACAATAAAGTAGCATTTAATCACTGGCTACCTGCTATGGATCAGGCAGCATGCCAGGTGCACTTTATGTACATCGTCTTTAATCTGTGTAATAATCCTTTACTGCAGGGATTATTATCCCTAGTTACAGAAGAATAACAGAGGCTTAGAAAGATTAAGTGACTTTTCTCAAGGACTACAGAGCTAGTTAATTCTATATTTGGAATCAGAGCCCCAGGACATTTGTCTTTAATGTCCACAAGGGAATGATATTATGAAGTGTGACAGTAACAGGTATCAGAGAGAGAGTTTTAATCATAATCATCACATGGCATATAATTTTTTTTAAATATTCACATACTAGTGAGAATGTTGAATTAGGTCAGGGTACCTCAGGCTACTGAATTTCTTACACAAGGAGTGAATGAATGTCCAGATCCATCTTTTATACTTTTACTCAGTATGTGCACTCCATTTACCTATTCAGCTAACCTGTCTCGGTGCTGGCTCTTTTCTTATTCATGACCACCTACCACCTTCAGTGGTCCTATCTGGGCCAATGTACTATCTTGCACATTTGAATTCCTAGCTTAAATTTAGTTTCTAAGGCCTCAATCATGGATCAAATTTCAAAACACAGATATTCACCTATGGAAGTATTCTAGTGCTTATCACCTGACCTTAATCTGGATTTATCATTGGTAACCACCAGGGCTTCCCTTGTGGCTCACATAGTAAAGCATCCGCCTGGCAATGCAAGAGACCCAGGTGGGTTCGACCCCTGGGTAGGGAAGATCCCCTAAAGAGAAGGATATGGCAACCCACTCCTGTTTTCTTGCTTGGAAAATTCCTGGTGGACTACAGTCCATGGAGTCACAAAGAGCCAGATATGACTGAGCACGCACAGATAATGATGATCCTCCAAACCAAGTATCTTATACACATTGGTGATTTAGTTGTTAAATGGTATCTGACTCTTTGCAACGCCATGGACTATAGCCCACCAGGCTCCCCTATCTATGAGATTTCCCAGCCAAGAAGATTAGAGTGGGTACCCATTTCCTCCTTCAAGGGATCTTCTAGACCTAGGGATCAAATCTGGGTCTCCTGCATTTCAGGCAAATTCTTTACCAACTGAGACACCAGCAAAGCCCTCTTATACACATTATCAGCTTATAATTTTACCATCGAACATTTCTAACCAGAGACCAAGCTTTGTCAATTTTATGTTCCTAATATTTATTGAATCCATTACCTTCTCTCCTTTACCATCCGTTGCTCCTGCTTTTCCTTCTTTATTTATTTTTTAATGCAGTTTGGTTTTATTATTTTGGCTGAGCAGCATGTAAAGTCTTAGTTATCTAACCAAGGATTGAACATGCCCTGCACCCCCTGCTTCGGAAGCTCTCAGTCTTCACCACTGGACTACCAGGAAAGTCCCCACTCCTCCTTAAATTGAAGTATTTACATTTCTCAGCTGGTTTGTCTAAATCCATTTTGTTGTTGCCTTCCTTTTCTACTCTTGTTCTCTCATTTCTCTACCATATAACTCCCAGGTTGAATTTTTTCAGTACTAAGTAATCATGTCAGTATCACGTCAGTGGCTTCTCAGTGAAATAGTATTAGTACATTTAAATCTGTAGGACGGTTTCTAATGGATGCATCACCTGGTCAGATTCTAGTCACCAGTTTCATCTCTCCATGTGTTTCCCCTCATAACCTTTGTAACATACTCTGGTGGCAGGATAATGTCCCTCCAAGAATATCCATGTCTTAATTCTTGAAATCTGAATACATTACTTAAGATGGTAGAAGGGACTTTGCCAATGTGGTTTGGAGATATGACTATGAGTTAGGGAGATTATACAGGATTATCCTATGGGCCCAGTGTAATCACACAGGTCCTTAGACTTGGAAGAGAGAGTCAGAAGAGTAAGAGGAAAGTTGCCTACAGTTGAATAGTTAGAGATACTAGGCATTGTTGGCTGAGAGCCATGAGACATAGGGGGAGATTGGAAACTGGAAGGGCAAAGAAGTGGATTATGTTGGAGAGCCTTTAAAAAAGTGACATAGCCATAGCCCTGCAGACACCTTAATTTTAGTTCATTGAAACCCATGTTGGATTTCTCACCGACAGAACTGTAAGATTAGGAATCTGCTTTAAGTCACTACATTTGTGATGATTTGTTACAGAAGCCTTAGAAAACTAGTAAACATATCATCCAGAATATTGAACTACTTGCATTTTCATGAGCAGACTAGGGTGTTTCACACCTTCATATTTTGTTCACTTTTTCTCAGTTTTCTTTTATTTGAAATGATTTCCTGAAATTTAGGTTTCTATTAAGCATGAAAGCAGATTTACTTCACTCATTACATCTTCTATGTGTTTTTCTTTTCTCTACATTAGATTTGAGTCGTGTTTTTTTTTTTTTTTTCCCTCACTTCCTACCATACTCAAGCATATCTTAGCACTTATCAAACCTTTTTATACACTTGCTTGCTAACCATTTCTTTGGTACCAGTCACTTAATTCCTTGAAGAAAGATCTCTCTCTCTGCCCATTGCCTTTTATATAGCCTGGCAGAGTGAGTGAACAGTACAAGCTTGTGATGACAAAAGAAAGAAGTAGAGAATTACAGTTGACACTTAAAGGGTTAACCAGCATGTGATTTGTAGTTACCCGCCACATCCAACCACAGATTGGAGAATTTACATTTGAAAAATATCTGTGTATAAGTGGACAGTTCAAACTTGCTTTTTGTTCAAGGGTCAGTTGTAACTCAGTGATTCCGCATAATAATAATGACATATTTTCACAGTGAATTCTACTGTTGTTACTGAGAGAACTGTGCACTTAAAGAGTGTGATGTTGCCAAGTTATTATTCTCCAGGATTTATTCTGCAACTGTAGTATGTTGGCGGGGAAGGGGAGTGAAGGGAGGGGTGAGGGAGATGTCCTAAAACATTTAGAAATCCTCTCTGGAAACTACTAGTTTATATCAATAAAGTGAAGATATGCAAGTCACCAACATTGTTAGAGTTGCCTAATTTTAGGAAGAAGTCAAATACTTTCTGAAGATATTTTGTGAAAAACAGGTACAGTACAAATGGAGCTAGATGTGTTCTTTCTGGATTCAGGAATTTCTGCAACTTACATTAAAAACAGAATCATTCCTTTTAATATCAAGATATGAAACTGCAAGTTGTGAATGACTATATCGCATTTGTTAAATTAGCAGTACTTTAAAATGTGAGTGACTATTTAGTTTGCATTTGTGGAATTACTTTACCAATAATTCTGGTTCCAAATCTTAAGATAGATGAGACTTGATTAGGCTAAAAGAATCCTACTTAATGTCCTAATTGACATGTCCAAATTTTTAGCTCTAACAAATCAGGCAGAAGAAAGTGTACAACAGATACACTTTTTGTACTGGAGAATTTCCCCATCATTCTTCAAGTTTTATGCTCAGTTTAGAATCTTTAATCAAAAATTATTGCTTCTCCTGAAATTTTCGAGTATTTGCTTAAAACACTGCTTTATGTATTTTGGGGAGTTAAAGTATTTTTATAGTAGTATATGGTCAATAAAATAACCTTGACAAAAGATGACAGAAATTATACCATTTTCACATTTCACAATATGAATACTAGAAAATCTGTTTCTTTTAAGCTAGTAAATCATGTTGTTTTATAAATATAGGTGTTTTCAATTATGCAAGTAACAAATCAAAATCCTCATTCACATTTTTTCTGAAAATATCTAGATTCAGTAGTTTTCAGTTATTAATTCAATTCACTCCATTATTCATCCTTTAACAAATATTTTTTGAGCTTCATATGTGGGCTAGATGTTATTCTTAGACTCGATATAATAATAAAATAGACAAAACACACTTCTCTAATGGAAACTGTTATTTTGTGTTAAAATATGCAAAATTTACAGTTTTTATGTAATGTTTAGTACCATGGTGAAAAATGAATGTGGAGAAAACTAGGAAATGTAACAGACGTTACGACTGACGTTTTTAAAACTATGGCAAGAACAGCTCATATGAAACTTATAAACTGATGAAGATCTTATAGAAATGTTGCTGTGATCAAAATAAAGATACTATATAGTCATTTACTTATACAGCACTATAGTTGTCAGTAATAAAAAATAATATAAAAGTAACACATTTATATAAAAAGCAATCTATGACTAGCAAAATATTTGGGTGCCCACTGGAATAATTTAGGGGACTTTTTGAAGACCATAAAAACAATACAAAATAGATAGCAATAAATGTATGTTAGATTTTGAAGACTCAGAATCATAAAAATGTAATTATTTGTAATCCTCATATCTAACAGTCAATGCATTTTAAAACCAAGCTCTAATTGTATTTCATAGAACTAAAATATTATCAATATATAAATGTAGAGAGTCATGAAGTGCTGAATTTATTTTGAACATAAGAAGGGGTAGTTTTCCTGCCAGATATTAAGTCATCATGTCTATGGGCACATACAACAAACGGGTATGGGAAACTGTTAAGTGACTGAGAAGACACTTGCCTATCAATGCATAAAGCACAGACTCTCATAAAATAATATTGAAATGATTCCTCATATGGCAAAAGCAAATAGATCATTACTTATGCTACATATTGGGAGGCTTCCCCCATGGCTCAGCAGGTAAAGAATTTGCTTGCAATGCAGGAGACACAAGAAATGCAGGTTTCATCCCTGGGGCGGAAGATCCCCTGGAGGAAAACATGGCAACTCACTCCGGTACTCTTGCCGGAAAAACTCTGTGGACAGAGGAGCCCGGCAGGCTATAGTCCAAAGGGGTGCCAAGAGTTGGACATGGCTGGGCAAACGCACACATGTGCTATACAATAAGAAATCGGAACTCTAAATGGACTAAAGATCTTTCTGTGGGAAGCAAACCTTTAAAGTATTTTTGACAATTTTGGATAATACTAGTATGATAACGAGATTAAGGAAGATAAGAGAAGAAAAACATGAAAACACAAACAAGAAAAAGATCCTTAAATTTGACTTGTAGCTCTTCTAGGGCAAAGGGCAAGAAACAGAGATAAAAAGGGAAGCTCTTAGACTGGGACAGGATTTTTCTTAGAGCATTTAGCAAACATTTAGCAGTTTTCCAGAATGTATTAGGACTTCCTGCAGAACCACAAGTTAAAAAAATGGTACAAATTGGGCAGAGGATATGAACAGCTAATCATAGAAGATAGCATTAGAACAGTCAGTAAACCTCAGAAAAAATTTAAAATGAGAAAATGTCAGTGAAAGAAAAGTTGGAACAAAGATTTGAAATTTTTGCAGCAATGATACACACTGTTTACGAAAGCATATGTGCATGCTGGCAGTGTAGAAAGGTAGACATGAAGGGTACACACCTACTGCAGAATTACAGGTTTCTTCAGGGAAGGAGAGTCAGGATGGCATGTGGTGGTCAGATGGTCTGTGATGTTAATCCAGCAAGTATATTTAAAGGATTGGAAGCGTAATTGATAATTGTATATCTGGTAGGTACAGGATTTTATTTTATACCAATTTATACTTGAAATAAATTTCTGTTCTCTCAAAACATATGACTTAAAAGGCAGATATTATTATATATATATATATATGTATGTATATGCGTGTGTGTGTGTGTATATATATATATATATATATATATATACTCTAAGCTTATGTATGTACATATTTAGGGCTGAATTTTTAATAGAATAAAAGGATAAAATTTAAAAATGTTCCCTACTCTCTGTTCCACCTATGAACCAGAGTCATGTCCAAGTTCTCAATTTATCAACTTTTGAAGATTTCAGGCATTAGTTTCAAAAGTATAAATATTCAATAATAAAGAAGTTCAGTTTTTTATCCCTCAACTGACTTCAGTCTTTCAAATAAGCTACTACATTGATCTGTATCCATTTATATACATATTTCAATTATCAGCTTCTTGAAGGATTTATTCTTCTCAGGAAATCTTTAACATTTCCTGCATTTCTTAATGGGTTTGGGGGGAAACGAGTTACAAACTCTAATGCTCTGTTACGTCCAATGGTTACAATAGTTTGCAAAGTTCTTACAGCCTTTATCCAAGACCAAATTTTCAGACTGACTTTGATGTAGCTACTGGAAAATCCTATGAAGCCTCTATCTTTGGCATTATTATTATTATTTTTTTTTTCCTGAGTAAGGGTTTACCAAAAACTGCATAACGAAATGCTGCATTTTGAATTACACTTTGGAAACAACCACCTTCCTAATCACTGCAATTTCTGGTTCAGAGACTTATCAGACAGCTCCAGAAGTTGTCACTTGAGCGTCTTGCCATCTCTGGTACATAGTGAGGATGAAAGGATGCTACAGTTAGATATGGTCCCCAAGTGAGGTGTTCAAGGAACCCAGCCAGGACATTTTTCCAGACTGTGCATATCTATAATGGACCTATGGTTATAGTCTGAAAGAATTGGAATGAAGAAATGGATGACACAGTTATGAGGCTCCAAATCTTAGCAAATTATTCACTTCCAAAAAAACACAGCTTTGAGAAGATTGTATTTTTAGGTTGATGTGATAGAATGAAATGCCACCAAAGAGAAAGATTTCTGCCCAAAGTGAAGAAATTAGAGGGGAAAGTTTTGGTAAGCCCTGCTGTGAGCAATAAATGCAAAAAGTAGAAGGATCATAAGACTTCCCAACTCAGACCTAAAAGAAAATTAGAAATTATAGTCTAGGGATAAAAGCTCTGAGAACTTTGCAACTACTGTAACCTTTGCATCTTTCCCATGTGCCTTGTTTTTTCTATTCCTTGTCTTTATCTTCGTACTGATTTATAGAAAACCATTTTTTTAAAGGGTTATGTTAGCTAAGGGAGTTAGCTATGGATCAGAAGTTAGTGTTTGGGGCTCTTTTTATTTCTGTTTACATTCTTTAGTTAAAATATTTTACAGTAAAGCTGTATTTTTAAAGTTCTTCCCTTTTAGGGTGAAAAAATACTGTATATTGCCCATCTAGAAAAATGGTATAAATGACCTTATTTTGCAAAGCAGAGAGACACAGATCTAGAGAACAAACATATGGATTCCAAGGCAGGGAAGGGGTGTGGGATGAATTGGGAGATTGGGATTGGCATATATACACTACTATGTATAAAATAGATGACTAATGAGAACCAACTGTATAGCCCAGGGAACTCTACTCAGCACTCTTCGGGGACCTAAATGGGGAGGAAACCCAAGAAAGAAGGGATAAATGTATACAGGTGTCTGATTCACTTTGCTGTACAGCAGAAGCTAACACAACATTGTGAAGCAACTATACTTGAATTAAAAAAAATTCTTCCCTTTTATGTACTCAATATGATGCTTTACAAAAGGACATCCGAAGGCTTTAACACCAGTGGTGTGAAATCTATGTAAAATGAGTTACATTTTATGCAAATTGGAATTATATGACATTTAATCACTTAATGGCAAATGCTAATACACTCTTTGTGAATTTAAAAATAATATAAGCATATTGAAAACTATAAATTATTGCATGTTTTCAAAGATAAGAAGCCAAATAAAATGTAAATTATGTTTACATAACTGTCTTGTGGTGGCAGAGTAAAACTAGTAAAGAGAAATAGCTGCCGTTATTTTTCATGGTATTTTTACACCTCACTATGTTTTTGTATATCAGAACTTCGCTTGAGAAATATTGGTGACAAGTGTGCTTGAATTTGAATATTCACTGTTAACTATAATCACTTATTCTGATTATTATTATTATCACTTACTGTCACTTATTATACAGAAAGAGGTATTGGTTTTCATGCTGAAAATGTGCTAAAACTGAATACTTTTGTTACAGAATTTAGAAGTGAAAATGCTCTGAAAATGATCAAATGACTGAAATCCTGCACTATTTGATTAATTTAGGAATAAAGTCAGAAAAGGATTGCAGATAAATCTGAAAAGAATAACCATGCTAAATTGGTATAATGTTAAATAAAACATGTATTTTTAAATTTCTCAAATTGTTATGACTTCTAGAAAGAGAATATATGTTAGTCTTGAATACTTAGGAATATGATTGAGTTATACACACACACACCTCACTTATATTGATGGAAGTATCTTGTGCTGAGTAATTATTTTTATGTATTTAAAATAGCTTGGTTTTATACAAATATATTATTTGACACATATTCCAGAGTGAAAGTGATATTCAGTTTTTCAAAAGTCTGAAATTAAATCAAATTTAAATTGTTGTTACATATATATGCCCCCCCCCAAAAAAAAAGAGCTCTATGCTGAAATAGAGGTATTTCTATGAGAAACTAGATAGCTTTGAGTGTGCTAGGGTTATATCCCAGGTAACTGATTTCCAAAATATAGTTTACCCATTAACTTTCAGATTTCTGAAATTATAAAAAGCACTGTTGGTCTTGTCTTTGTTGCTCAACATCACATATTCTAAATGCTATCTACTTTTCATGCTTTTAAATCCTCAATTTCAGTCTAGTTTTGTATGCATAAAAAACACCTCATGATTCATAGGTAACTAGTTAAAATTATGTGGCATTATATCTCACAGTACATGGTTTAACTCCTAGATAAACATCTAAGCATTTACTGCTCATTGTTGTTGCCTCAGGCTTCTCTGGTAGCTCAGACTAAAGAACCTGCCTGCAATGCATAAGACCCAGGTTTGCTAACAGTCCACGGGGCCACAGAGGGTCAGACCCAACTGAGCAACTAAATTATTATTATTATTTCTTGCCTGTGTTCATTCTCAAAATAATGGTTTTACATAGACTATGATATGAAATACAATATATTCCAGGATTTTTTCCTGTATTACAATATACCTAAATAAGAGAAATGCCACTCTTCCTGAAAATAGTCTTTAGATTAGTCCCAGTCTGTAGTTTTCATTAACACTCCTTATTTATGCTTCATGTTTTATTTATGTTTCTAATTAGAAACTCAGCCAGATTCAAATGCTGAAAGCAGCAAGCAGGCTGAAGGGACCCACATTTTGTCTTCTGGAGTCTCAGGTGTGCATAATCAGTGCCCCTTGCAGAAATGTACAACGTGAGCTAATTTTTATAAAACTGGAACAAGCCTCTCGTATAATTTTTATAATACCATAAAACCCAATGTTATGTTAAATTATTTTTTTTACATTCAACAAGGACATTAGGAGGAGACACAGCAGTGAAAGGTACAATCTTTTCAGCGTTCTTTGCATTTCATCCTACAGTGGCTACCCTTTCATTTTCTAGCTTTATTACCAGCTACAAGGATTCAAATTATTTCAACAAATGACATGTTAAACTGTTTAACAAATATGGCTTACAACTTTTAGCTATTTCAGCCAAGTATATTTTAGAGTTGATAGATTTCCTATGTGAGAGATGCGCATTGACAACCCAAAAATGCCTGATTCCTTCACAAATAAGAGTTCTTTTGTTAATTCTACTTTTCCAGCCCCTTAAACATTAATTAGTTCTTTATAACTTTGTATGGAGATCATAAATAAATGATAGTTTTATCCTCTCTGTGTATTTTACTGTGTTTCAAGCTAAATTTTTTAAAGGAATATCAAACCATAGAAATCTTAATAAGAGCAACTTAAAACCAGTTTTAACATGAAAAAATTTAAAATAGATTTCTTAGGATTTTAAATTATTTGTGCTGCATAATAGAAGGCAAAATAAGACCAGTAATGAAAATAATACTTTTGGAAGTTGTTATTTTAGGTTGACATTTTGAGGAATTATGTGGTTTATTCAAGGTCATAGAGATAATGAAGTAGCAAAGTTTTAAAGCTAAATTTTATTTCTAGAACCATCTTGTATTTTTTTCTTCTATTAAAACATTCTATCAAATACCTAAGAAGATGATTCTCACTCTTATCACAGTTTGATTTAACTGGCATTCTGGAAAACTGTTACTATAATTATTATCGTATACTCCTTTATCTCTTTTAGCTATTATTCTCAATCCTTATATAGAAATACAGCAGTTATTGTCTTCATCACATTTATATCTTCCACATCTAAATAATATAAATTTTATTTCAAATTGCTTTATAGATTTTGCATTATGTTCCATTCTTACTGTCACAGTCCTGGTCTCAGCAGTCCATCTAGTTACTGAGTTACTGAAGTTTCAGATCTACCCACGTTTTCTGTAGTCTACCTTCAGTTCCTCTGGTATTAGTGGACAGATGTTGGAAGACTATCATCACCCTATCAGTACATTGACCAGGACCTTTAAAATTTTTGTTGTTGTTGCCTAATAAATCACAGTAGGAGCCCTTACCACTTGTTCAACTATCTAAACTTTATATTAAACAGTAAATTGAATCAAGTCAGGGATTTCCTCAAAGCCCCCTAAAGCCCCCATTTTTCATGAGTTCTTCTGTGTCTTTATTATTGTCTATCAACCTAGCAAAGCCCTTCCTCTTCCTAACTTCTCTTATTTTCAAACACTAAGCAACAAAAACGCAAAGAAAAGAAAGTGGCGCCTTCTTAAAGAAGCTGCTTCTACCCATGGCTTTCTACACTCCTGGAAAATTTCTCCCATACTTCGATAGTAATAATTCTTATTCCAAGGACTTCTGTCTCTACCCAGTAAGAAAATAATTAGTATTCCACTCTCAGAAGATGTTACATTGCCTCTTTTGCAACTAACTGAAATACCTCTTTAAAAAATTTATTTTTCAAAAAGTAAAATTATATTCACTAGGGAAAATCCATTTCAAGGAAACTTTGAATCTTCCCGTGAAAACCAATTTGGTAGAGTAGCAGGAAGCACAGAGGTGTCAGGATTGCTCACCCTGTTCCTCTCATACATAATATTGCTACAAGCAGACGAGGGTGTATATGGCAGAGAAAGATTTAGGAGTGTTAGGATAACCTTTGTGTAGAAAGTGACATTTAAGCAGACAACTGAAGGTTGCTAAAGAGTAAAATAGAGAAAACATTTAGAAAGAATAGGAATACAAAGGGAATTCAAGGAAGTTGAGGTAAGAAGGAAAAGATACTGATACAGAACTGGAGCCCAAAGAAGGAGCATGAAAGAGGAATGAGAAAAGTAAGATTTCAAATACTGTAGGACCTTGTAAAACATATTAAGGACTCTCAAAATGTATATTAAAGAGCAGTGGGAAATCATGGAAAGATTTTAAGCTAAATGTGATGGAAATTGAGTTATTTAAGCTGCTATAGTGCATGAACTAAAGTGACTTAGCACAAAGTGCATGAGAAGTATATCATTGTCTAGGTTTTTAAATCATTCAAGGGGATAAAGATTGTTATAGGCAAGATAGGTTCTTGAACCAGATACCAGGCAGGTACAGTTGGCTACAGAAATCTCACATAAGAGGCTACCCCCACAGCTCAGGAGAGAAAGGTAGAGTTTAGGCTAGAACTGGTGTACACATGGTGAAATGTGGAGTAACTTGGCATTTGTACTAACTGAGTACCTATTCTGTACCAATGTTGGGGAATACAAAAGTTAACAGAAGACAGATAAACTTCATCTGTTAATGAAACAAGTTTTTCTGAGATAAAGGAGGAAATAATCATATACTAGGTTATTTTGTTTTTGTTATTCAGTTGCTAAGTCATGTCTGACTCTGCAACCTCATGAACAACAGCATACCAGGATTCCCTGTTCTTCACTGTCTCTTGGAGTTTGCTCAAACTCATGTCCATGCAGTCGATGATGCCATCCAACCATCTCTTCCTTTGTTGTCCCCCTTCTTGTCCTGCCTTCAGTCTTTCCCAGCATCAGGGTCTTTTCCAGTGAGTCGACTCTTTGCATCAGGTGGCCAAAGTATTGGAGCTTGAGCGACACCAACAGTCCTTCCAGTGAATATTCAGGGTTGATTTCCTTCAAAATTGACTGGTTTGATTCCCTTGTAGTCCAAAGGATTCTGACGAGTCTTCTCCAGCACCACCATTGAAAAGTATCAATTCTTTGGCACTCAGCCTTCTTTATGGTCCAAATTTTAATCTGCACGTGACTACTGGAAAAACCATAGCTTTTACCATACAGACATTTTTCAGCAAAGTGATGTCTCTGCTTTTTAGTATGCTGTCTAGTTTTGTCATACCTTTTCTTCCAAGAAGCAAGCATCTTTTAATTTCATTACTGCAGTCACTATCCACAGTGATTTTGGATTCCAAGAAAATAAAATCTGTCATTGTTTCCATGTTTTCCCCATCTATTTGTCATGAAGTGGTTGAACCAGATACCATGATCTTAGTTTTTTGTATGTTGAGTTTTAAGCCACCATTTTCACTCTTTTCTTTCATTTTCATCAATAGGCTCTTTAGTTGCTCTTCGCTTTTGCCATTAGAGTGATAGCATCTGCATAACTTAGGTTGTTTATATTTCTCCTAGCAATCTTGATTCCAGCTTGTGATTCATCCAGCCTGGCATTTTGCATGATGTACTCTGTATATAATTTAAATAAGCCAGGTGAAAATATACAGCCTTGACGGACTTCTTTTCCAATTTTGAATCAGTCCTTTTTTCCATATCCACTTCTAACTGTTGCTTCTTGACAAGGATACAGGTTTCTCATGATACAGGTAAGAAGCTCTGGTATTCCCATCTCTTTAAGAATTTTCCACAGATTGTTTGGTTTTAATTTCCTTCCTTTTTCTATAATCCAGTGAACATTGGCGATTTGGTCTCTGGTTCCTCTGCCTTTTCTAAATCCAGCTTGTACATCTGGAAGGTTTTGGTTCATGTACTGCTGAAGCCTGCCTTGAAGGATTTTAATCATTACCTTGCTAGCATATGAAATGAGCTCAATTGTACTGTAGTTTGAGCATTCTTTGGCATTGCCCTTCTTTAGAATTGGAGTGAAATCTGACTTTTTCTTGTCCTGTGGCCACTGGTGAGTTTTTCAAATTTGCTGGCATAGCGAGTGCAGCCCTTTAACAACATCATCTTTTATTATTTGAAATAGCTCAGCTGGAATTACATCATCTCCAGTAGCTTCATCCATAGTAATTCTTTCTAAACCCCACCTGACTTTCATACTCCAGGATGTTTGGAAATGGGGAAAAAAAAAATGCAACAGAGGCTTGAAATAGGGGCTGCTGAAGAAGTAGGTAAGATTTCACTTTGAAGTAAAACTTCAGTGAGTCAGTTCAGTCACTCTGTCATGTCCAACCCTTTGCAACCCCATGGACTGAAGAACACCAGGCTTGCCTATCCAACACCAACTTCCGGAGCTTGCTCAAACTCATGTCCATCAAGTCAGTGATGCCATCCAACTACTTCATCCTCTGTTTTCCCCTTTTCCTCCTGTATTCAGTCTTTCCCAGAATTAGGGAAATATAGCTTACACAGCAGTAAATTAAAGTTTCCAACACTAATATGAAGGAATACTAAAAAATTGTCTTTCTGCATTAAAAACAATTTGACAACAATAAAAATGAAGTATATATATATATTCACGTTATAAGGATTGTTTTAATTTCTGAATATTATACAAGATTAAAGATGACAACATTTAGTGTGATTTAGGATCTTTTTGAAGGAGTTTGAATTTAGTAGCACAGACATTGTTTACAGTTCTTTTTTCCTCTCCTGGGTTATCAAAGAAATGAATTTAACCTATTTATTACAATAGCAGCAAGTTTTCATTCCTGCTTAGAGGAAAGAAAATCTATATTTACATACAGATTTGTCATGAATAATTTTCTTTTGGTGTGTTGTATGTTAAATCTGTTTGGTCAGACATAATATTTGAAATATTAAGTTAGTAAGTCAACCCTGGGACTCACAGAATTCATCTTACTGATTATTTTTCCTAAAAAAGTCAAACACACACTCTTATTACTTCCAATATTAGGCCATTTTGAAACCATGAAATTGATTAATATTTGGGAATTTTAAATGTACACAAAATTACTTAAATAACTGTGCCTTTTGATAATGTATTTTTAATGCATTAATAAATTTATCTAAGGCAGGTCCAGTTATATGTTATTTTAGTCTCTGAATTGAATTTCTCCAACTTTGAGGTTGGTTTAGCTTTAATATATTTGTAAGATGACTTTTTATGTGATTAGTTTGAGTAGTCTTTTCATTATCATTCTTGAGTTGATTTTTTGTTGTTGTTTTTCTCATACAGGAATGTAGTGTCGGATTTGGAATGTTAAATAGGAGACATCTTATCTCTGGCTTTTAGCTTTCTCTCTCATTTTACTCAAATTGATTTGCAGTGTAATGTCATAAGCAGAAGCCAAAATTAGGAAAAAAGAGTGGAAGGGACAAAAAAGAAGTCATCAACTTTTCCTGACAGTTCATGTGAGCTAAATGATATGTAAATCATGAAGAAAGGAGTAAATGATAGGTGTTGTGATATCTTATAACCATTAATGGGAAAAAATTAACTTCTGAAAAATCAGTTCACCTATTTATTAGATAAAGATATTTATCAGAATACCTTAAGAAATCAATACTTGCACATGCACATGTAATTTTGTGTCTGTCTACTCCTCACATGCATTGGACTTTAATAGATTTAAACACTATATTTAAAAAATATTAACTTAGCTGATCCAGTATGAGAAACTATGTATAAATTAAGAACAGGTTGGAATTCAGGAATCTGTGACTGAGGCAGTTAGATACAGCTGCAGTCTTTACCAGGCCATGAGATCTGTAAATAATAACCTAGTGAATTTCTCAGAACTAATTAAAAAACTTTTCAGGATATAACTGATTGATTGTAGATGGAAACTCCAAGCTTTAATATGAAGAGGCAGATATATGATAAATATGTGATTAGGTATAAAACTATATTTCATTTTCATTTTCTTGATATACATATGAACGTTTAAAGGAAAATCAATGACATTGTAATGTGGGGTTTATAACATATGTGGATATAATACATACAGCCACTAGTGTAAGGGAAGGGGAGAAGCTTAATAAAATTTTAAAGTTACAAAAATCTTATTTTATTTGCATTTTACTTACCCAAAGTGAAATATATGATTTTGCATGTAATTCATAAAATAAATAGAAAACTATAAAATACTGTTAGACTAAGATGAGTTCAGTTCAGTCACTCAGTTGTGTCTGACCCTGCAGCCCCATGGACTGCAGATCGCCAGGATTCCCTGTCCGTGCAACTCAGAGAGCTTACTCAAACTCATGTCCATTGAGTTGATGATGCCACCCAATGATCTTTTTATCCTCTGTCATTGCCTTTTCCTTCCACATTCAACCTTTCCCAACACCAGGGTTTTCTCTAATAAGTCTGTTCGTTGCATCAGATGTCCAGAATTTTGGAGTTTCAGCTTCAGCATCAGTCCTTCCAATGAATACTCAGGATGGATTTGCTTTAGGATTAATTGGTTTGATCTCCTTGCAGTCCAAGGGACTCTCAAGAGATTTCTTCAACACCATAGTTCAAAAACATCAGTTCTTTGGCAGTCAGCTATTTGAAGTCCAAATCTCATGTCCATACATGACTACTGGAAAAACCAGAGATTTGAGTAGAAGGATCTTTGTCAGCAAAGTAATGTCTCTATACTTTTTAATATCTGTCTAGGTTGGTCTTAGCTTTTCTTCCAAGGAGCAAGTGTCTTAATTTCATGGCTCCAATCACCATCTGTAGTGATTTTGGAGCCCAAGAAAATAAAGTCTTTCACTATTTCCGTTGTTTCCCCATCTATTTGCCATGAAGTGATGGAACCAGATGCCATAACTTAGTTTTTTGAATGTTTAGTTTCAAGCTTTTTCACTTTCCTCTTTCAACTTCATCAAGAGCTTCTATAGTTCCTCTTCGCTTTCTGCCATAAGTGTGGTGTCATCTGCATATCTGAGGTTATTTATATGTCTCTCAGCATTTTAATTCCAACTTGTGCTTCATCCAGCCTGGCATTTCACATGATGTACTCTGAATAGAATTTAAATAAGCTGGATGACGATATACAGCCTTGATGTAGTCCTTTGCCTATTTGGAACCAGTCTGTTGTTCCATATCCAGTTCTAACTGTTGCTTCCTGACCTGCATACAGATTTCTCAGGAAACAGGTAAGGTGATCTGGTATTCCAATCTCTTGAAAAATGTTCCACAGTTTGTTGTGATCTACACAGTCAAAAGCTTTAGTGTGGTCAATAAAGTAGAATTAGATGTTTTTCTGGAACTCTCTTGCTTTTTTGATGATCCAGCAGATGTTGGCAATTTAATCTCTGGTTCCTCTGTCTTGTCTAAATCCCTCTTGAACATCTGGAAGTTCATGGTTCATGTACTGTTGAAGCCTGGCTGGAGGATTTTGAGCATTACTTTGTTAGCATGTGAGATGAGTGCAATTGCTCATTAGTTTGAACATTCTTTGCCATTGCCCTTCTTTGGGCCTGGAATGAAAACTGACCTCTTTCCAGTCCTGTGGCCACTGATGAGTTTTCCAAATTTGCTGGCATACTGAGTACAGTACTTTCACAGCATCATCTTTTAGGATTTGAAATAGTTCAACTGGAATTCCATCACCTCCACTAGCTTTTTTGGTAGTGATGCTTCCTAAGGCCCACTTCGACTTCTCATTCAAGGATGTCTGGCTCGAGGTGAGTGATCACACCTTCATGGTTATCTGTATCATGATCTTTTTTGTATAGTTGTTCTGTGTATCCTTGCCACCTCTTCTTAATATCTTCTGCTTCTGTTAGGTCCATACCATTTCTGTCCTTTATTGTGCCCTTCTTTGCATGAAGCTTTCCCTTGGTATCTCTGATTTTCTTGAAGAGATCTCTAGTCTTTCCCAGACTATTGTTTTTCTCTATTTCTCTGCATTTATCTTTGAGGAAGGCTTTGTTATCTCTCCTTGCTATTCTTTGGAACTCTGCATTCAAATAGGTATGAGACCCAGGTTTGATCTCTGGGTCGGGAAGATCCCCTGGTGAAGGAAATGGCAACCCACTCCAGAACTCTTGCCTGGAGAATCCCATGGACAGAGGAGCCTGATAGGCTACAGTTCACAGGGTCACAAAGAGTCAGACACGACTGAGTGACTTCACTTTCACTTTTCACTTACACTTTCCTTTTATTTTGCCTTTAGCTTCTGTTCTTTACTCAGCTCTTTTTTTTTTTTTTTATAATTTGACTAAAATTTAATTTATTTATTTTTTAAATTTTTTTTTATTAGTTGGAGGCTAATTACATTACATCATTACAGTAGTTTTTGTCATACATTGAAATGAATTAGCCATGGATTTACATGTATTCCCCATCCCGGTCCCCCCTCCCACCTCCCTCTCCACCCGATCCCTCTGGGTCTTCCCAGTGCACCAGGCCCGAGCAC
This sequence comes from Odocoileus virginianus, assembly GCF_023699985.2. NCBI lineage: Eukaryota > Metazoa > Chordata > Mammalia > Artiodactyla > Cervidae > Odocoileus > Odocoileus virginianus. The sequence goes on from NC_069684.1 coordinate 61,146,362, forward strand.
TTGTCTCATGCACCCAACCTGGTCTAGTGATCTGTTTCACCCTAGATAATATACATGTTTCAATGCTGTTCTCTTGAAACATCCCACCCTTGCCTTCTCCCAGAGTCCACAAGTCTGTTCTATATATCTGAGTCTCTTTTTCTTTTTTTGCATATAGGGTTGTCATTACCATCTTTCTAAATTCCATATATATGTGTTAGTATACTGTAATGGTCTTTATCTTTCTGGCTTACTTCGCTCTGTATAATGGGCTCCAGTTTCATCCATCTCATTAGAACTGATTCAAATGAATTCTTTTTAATGGCTGAGTAATATTCCATTGTGTATATGTACCACAGCTTCCTCATCCATTCATCTGCTGATGGGCATCTAGGTTGCTTCTATGACCTGGCTATTATAAACAGTGCTGTGATGAACATTGGGGTGCACGTGTCTCTTTCAGATCTGGTTTCCTTGGTGTGTATGCCCAGAAGTGGGATTGCTGGGTCATATGGCAGTTCTATTTCCAGCTTTTTAAGAAATCTACTCAGCTCTTTTTAAGGCCTCCTCAGACAACTGTTTTTGCCTTTTTGTATTTTTTTCCCCCTTGGGAATGGTCTTGATCACTGCCTCCTGTACAATGACATGAACTTCCATCCATAGTTCTTCAGGCACTCTACCATATCTTATTCTTTAACTCTATTTGTCATTTCTACTGTATAATCATAAGGGATTTGATTTTGGTCATACATGGATGGGCTAGTGGTTTTCCCTATTTTCTTCTATTTAAGTCTTAATTTGGCAATAAGGAGTTCATGATATGAGCCACAGTCAGCTCCAGGTCTTGTTTTTGCTGACTGTATAGAGCTTCTCCATCTTTGGCTGTAAAGAATATAATCAATCTGACTTGGTATTGACCATCTGGTGATAAACAGTATCCCTTGAAAACCCCATGAACAGTATTCAAAGATTAAGGTGAATTCCTAAATAAAATTTCATACATTTATGTGTATATTTGTGTGTGCATGTTGTATATTCTTTAAAAAAGGCAGTGAGAATAAAGGCAGTGGGAGTGGAACAAAGGAGAAAAAACTGTAGACAAAAAAATTTTTAAAAAGTAACATTTTAGACTTAACTAGAGCTGTACAATAATTACTTAACTGTCAATGAGCTTAAACTCCAACTAAAAAGCAGAGATTATCAGAGTAGATGTAAATGAGGAACACAACTATTTGAAAAGATCTGAAATAGATATGCATTAAATATTAATTTATTTGAATGTAATTGAGTGAAAAAACTATGCAAAAATAAAGAATAAGTTTAGAGGAGAATATTAATATTTGCTATATTAGACTTATGAACAAAAGTAGAGAATTTCATAAAGATATAAATATGAAATACAAACTGTACAACTCCTTGAAGATAGCATAGACAATCTGGATAACCTTGAGTTTGTTAATGGCTTTCTAGTTATAACACCAAAGGCACCAATCCATGAAAGAAAGAATTGATAAGCTGAATTTCATTAAAATTAAAAACCTCTACTCTGAGTCAGTATCAAGAGAATGAAAAGCCACAGCTTAGGACTAATTATTTGCAAAAAAGCATATTTTATAAAGGACTGTTATGCAAAATACACAAAGAAATACTGATCCATCTATAAAAATCAAACAACCTGATTAAAAAAAAATAGGTCAAGATCCTTAACAGAAAGCTCACTATAAAAGATCTACAGATGGCAAATATTATATGCAAAGATTTTCTCCATCATATATCAACATGGAAATGCAAATTAAAACAATACCTCTACACATACATTTGAATAGCCAAAAGTCATAGCATTGACATTATTTAATGCCAGGGAGAATGTATAATAATATAATGATGGATATGTGGCATTATACATTATACAATGGAATGCTATTCATTAATAAAGATAAACTTAACTGCTGATATATGAAACAACATGGAAAAATATGTCTGGTTTGAGTTATATGACCTTTTGACAAAGGTACTTATAAACAGAAATCTGTTGCCAAGAACTGGGCTGGCCAGATGCCTTGACTCTAAAGGGAAATCAATGATTTTGGGGAGATGACAGAACCTCTCTTTATATTTATAGTAGTGTGTATATGACTGTATATTGTCAGACATCCTAGAATTTATTCTTTCAGGGTGACTCTTTGTGTATGCATACTGACCTCAGTAAAACCAAAAGGGAACCAGGTCTGCATGGTTCTCTCTGCATGGTTTTACTCAGTGTATTTTTATCTAACTTCCCATGTCAGTGTCTGCCATTGTATCTCTCTTTTATGGGAATTTGATTGAGTCACCATTAAGTTTGTGGATTTCATGAACTGTTCAATATTATCATTGTGATGGTACTACAGAATAGATTTTGCTCAAAACTGAAAAATCTTATAGTAAAAGTGGTAATGTTTACATGATACCTCAACTGTACATAATATTGTATATAATATACTTCAGTGACCCTGATTTAGGTATTTTAGTGGGTTAGTTTTGAGGAGAATAATATATGTGTTTGTAGCTATATGGGTGTTTGTAGATATATATGTATATACACATACATATATGTATCTCTTTATATGATTTCCTCCTAAAGAAGGAAATTTTCAATTTGCATGTAGTATATATATTCAAATATAAGAATTAGCAAGTAATCTGTACTAATAAAGCACATTTATATCATTTGAAATTATCCAAAAATATTGTTGATTCCATTTGATAACAACTGACATTAGTATATTGATTATTCTAATCTAAAACATTGTTTTATGTGAGTACAGATGTGATCATTAATGACTAGCACAAATTTTCTTAAAATTTCTAAAATTAAATGGTAGTTACATTGCTGAAATGATGTTTTTGAGAATTGTAATTAGATAATTGTTCTTGAACTTTGGATTTAATGTCAATATGTTAATCAATGAAAATTCAACTCCTGTTATAGCATATAATAACTATTATCATAAAAAATGATCTCTTACCCATTGACTCATTTTTGTTCGATACATTGATCTCATGCATTCAATTTGAGCAGCAGTTAGTGGAAAGACCCTCATTATCGTGGTTTGAGTAAGTATGAAGAAGGTAATTTATTTTTTATTGAAGAATAATTGCTTTACAGAATTTTGCTGTTTTCTGTCAAACCTCAACATGAATCAGCCATAGGTATACGTGTATCCTCTCCCTTTTGAGACTCCCTCCCATCTATCTCCCCATCCCACTTCTGTAGATTGATACAGTGCCCCATGTGAGTTCCCTGAGCCACACAGCAAATTTCTGTTGGCTATCTATTTTACTTATGGTAATGTAAGTTTCCATGTTATTCTTTCCATACATCTCACCCTCTCCTCCCCTCGCCAATTCTTATATGATGTGAATTTGATATTGGCTGAAGGAGAGTTCCATGGACAGAGGAGCCTGGCGGATTATGGGTCATGGGGTCCTAAAGAGCCGGACATGACTGAGTGACTAACAGTAACTAACTGATGCAAAATTATGTAATTTTCAACATGTATTTATATATTTTAATTTAGTATAGATTCTTAAAAGAAAATGAAATGATCAGTTTAGTTCAGTTCAGTCGCTCAGTCATGTCTGACTCTTTGCAACCCCATGGACTGCAGCACACCAGGCTTCCCTGTCCATCACCAATCCCAGAGCTTACTCAAACTCTTGTCCATTGAGTTGGTGATGCCATCCAACCATCTCATCCTCTGTCGTCCCCTTCTTCCCCTGCCTTCAGTCTTTCCCAGCCCCAGGGTCTGTTCCAGTGAGTCAGTTCTTCCCATCAGGTGGCCAAAGTATTGTAGTTTCGGCTTCAGCATCAGTCCTTCCAATGAATATTCTGGATTGTTTTCCTTTAGGATTGAATGGTTGGATCTCCTTGCAGTCCAAGGGACTCTCAAGAGTCTTCTCTAACACCACTGTTCAAAAGCATTAATTCTTCGGTGTTCAGCTTTCTTTATAGTCCAACTCACAAATCCATACGTGACTACTGGAAAAGCCATAGCTTTGAGTAGAAGGACGTTTGTCAGCAAAGTAATGTCTTTGCCTTTTAATATGCTATCTAGCTTAGTCATAGCTTTTCTTCTAAGGAGCAACCGTCTTAATTTCATGGCTTCAGTCATCATCTGTAGTGATTTTGGAGCCCAAGAAAATAAAGTCTCTCACTGTTTCCCTTATTTATTCATCTATTTGCCATGAAGTGATGGGATTGGATGCCATGATCTTAGTTTTTTGAATGTTGAGTTTCAGGCCAGCTTTTTCAGTCTTCTTCTTTCCCTTTCATCAAGAGGCTCTTTTTTCCTCTTCACTTTCATAAGGGTGGTGTCATCTGCATACCTGAGGTTATTGATATGTCTCCCAGCAGTCTTGATACCAGCTTGTGCTTCATCCAGCAGGGCATTTTGCATGATGTACTCTGCATAGATGTTAAATAAGCAGGTGACAATATACAGCTTTGACGTTCTCCTTTCCCCATTTGAAACCAGTCTGTTGTTCCGTGTCCAGTTCTAACTGTTGCTTCTTGACCTGCATACAGATTTCTCAGGAGGCAGGTAAGGTGGTCTGATATTCTCATCTCTTGAAGAATGTTCTGCAGTTTGTTGTGATCCACACAGTCAAAGGCTTTTGCATAGTCAATAAAGTAGAAGTAGATGTTTTTCTAGAACTCTCTTGCTTTTTTGATGATCCAACGGATGTTGGCAATTTGATCTCAATTCACTACTCCAAAGCCTTAATGTAGATTCTTAAAAGAAAATGAAATGATACAGAAAACATAACAGTAAAACATACAGAGTTTCTAAAGTAAAAACTGAATATATGTATATATATAATGCTTCTCTGGTGTATCATTTGGTAAGAATTTGTCTCCAATGCAGAAGACTTGAATTGATCACTGTGTTGGGAAGATACTCTGGAGAAGGGAATGGCTACCCATGCTAGTATTCTTGCCTAGAGAATTCCAAGGACAGAAGAGCCTGATGGGCTACAGTCCATGGGGTAGCAAAGGGTCGGACACAACTAAGCAACTTTCTTTTTCATGTGTGTATATATGCTATTTACATATATATTTGGTTTAAGTATGTGTATTAGTGGCTCAGCTGAGCCAGCAGGGAAGCCTCCTTGAATACATGAACATACATATTTAATCTAGCATATTTAGTGAGCCTCTACTATATTTCTGTATACACAGTGTCCCATTTATTCTTAGAACTGTGCTGTTAGAACAGTATCCACACTGTACTGAGAACAGTTCCTTCCTCTGTTCAAACACTGTCCTTTTAGTTGTTATTAACATAACACTGGCTTGTTTTATCTAGAAATAACTACCAAAGCAAAGGCAAATTCATATTTTTTCAAAGGAGCAGGGAAAAAGAGATATTTTTACTAATTAGAGAAAATATCAGACAAAGGTTTTGAAGGATATTGACAGCTGTTCTCCCATCTTCTGAAATGCAAAGAAGTGACTATCAATCAGAAAGCAGCAGAAAGAGAAATAAGTAGATACAAGTTACATCAGATTTGAGTTTTCCATAAAACTCACTTAAAAAATCAAATCTTTTCCATAGTTATGCAGGGTCACTTTTTCTGAATTAAGGCATTATTACTGATAGCCATTAACAATATTTTTTATAAATCAATACAAGTTATACACTATCAACACCTCAATTCTGGGGATGCAGGTTGTATCCCTGAGTGAATAAAATCCCCTGGAGAAGGCAATGGCCACCCACTCCAGTATTCTTGCCTGGAGAATCCCATGGACAAAGAATCTCCTGGAGAAGGAAATGGCAACCCACTCTAGTATTCTTGCCTGGAGAATCCCATGGACAGAGGAGCCTGGGGGGCTACAGTCCACGGGGTCACAAAGAGTCGGACACAACTGAGTGACTACTGACACTGCTACTACTATGACTGACATATCAATGAGTGTAGTTTTATAAGTAGCTTCTAAGCTATTTGCTGTCCTAAAACTAAACATCGACTTACTTTAAAACAATTCCAAAGCTATCAATTAACATATCACATAATTGGGCCATATTCTGAAAGTGAATTGAGCTCAGCTGTCTACATTTTAATATAAATATTGGCTTACTATTTTGTGAATAGATCTTTAATTTTAATAGAACACACCTACACAACAGTTTAAAATGTTAGGATATATTTCAAATTGTCTCTGTGTGCATGCTAAGTTGCTCAGTCATGTCTGACTCTTTGCAGCCCTATGGACGGTAGCCCGCTAGGCTCCTCTGTCCATGGGATTCTCCAGGGAAGAAGTAGGTTTCTATGCTGTAGTGGGTTTCTATACCCTCTTCCAGGGGATCTTCTCACCCCAGAGATCAAACCCATATGTCTTTCGTCTACTGAATTGGCAGATAGGTTCTTTACCACTAGCACCATCAAGGAAGCCCCAAAGTATCTCTACGTTTTTTTGTTGTTGTTTTGTTTTTTTATGAAAATGCATACAAAAATTTTAAGTTCCAAATTTAAAAGCTGCATTAAGGATATGGAAAACTAAGCAACAAATTGAGAAAACTATTCATTACTTTAATATATTTTACCTATATGTTTTTGTTGTTATTGTTCAGTCATTCAGTCATGTCTGATTCCTTGCAACCCAATGGACTACAGCATGCCAGGCTTCCCTGTCCTTTACCATGTCACGGAATTTACTCAAACTCATATCCATTGAGTCGGTGATGCCATCCAACCATCTCATCCTTTGTAGTGGTTATCTGGGCCATTAAGACCATTTAAAATAGTTCTTCTGTGTATTCTTGCTACCGCTTCTTAATATCTTCTGCTTCTATTAGGTCCGTACGGTTTCTGTCCTTTATTGTGCCCATCTTTGCATGACATATTCCCTTGGTATCTAATTTTCTTGAAGAGATCTCTAGTCCTTCCCATTCTACTGTTTTCCTCTATTTCTTTGCATTGTTCACTTAAGAAGGCTTTCCTATCTCCCCTTGCTATTCTCTGGAACTCTGCATTCAGATGGGTATATCTTTCCATTTCTCCTGTGCCTTTCACTTCTTTTCTCAGCTGTTCATAAGGCTTCTTCAGACAACCATTTTGCCTTTTTTCATTTCTTTTTCTTGGGGATGGTTTTGGTCACTGCCTCCTGTACAGTGTTAAAAAACCTCCGTCCATAGTTCTTCAGTCACTCTATCAGATCTGATCCCTTGAATCTATTTGTCACTTCTACTGTATAATCATAAGGGATTTGATTTAGGTCATACCTGAATGGCCTGGTGGTTTTCCCTACTTTCTTCAGTTTAAGTCTGAATACGACGATAATGAGTTCATCATCTGAGCCACAGTCAGCTCCTGGTCTTGTTTTTCCTGACTGTGCAGAGCCTCTCCACCTTTGGCTGCAAAGAATATAATCCATCTGATTTTGGTATTGACCATCTGGTGATGTCCATCTGTAGGGTCATCTCCTGTGTTGTTGGAAGAAGGTATTTGCTATGATCAGTGCGTTCTTTTAGCAAATCTCTGTTAGCTCTGTCCTGCTTTGTTTTATACCCAAAGGCCAAATTTGCCTGTTATTCCAGGTATCTCTTGACTTCCTACTTTTGTATTCCAGTCCGCTATGATGAAAAGGCCTTTTTTTTTTTTTTTTTTTTTTTTATGTTAGTTCAGAAGATCTTGTAGGTCTTCATAGAACCATTCAACTTCAACTTCTTCAGTATTAGTGGTTGGGACATAGACTTGGATTACTGTAATACTGAGTGGCTTGCCTTGGAAACAAACTGAGATCATTCTGTCGTTTTTGAGATTGCACCCCAAGTACTGCATTTTAGACTCTTTTGTTGACTATGAGGGCTACTCCATTTCTTCTAAAGGATTCTTGCCCACAGTCATAGATGCCATGGTCATGTGAATTCAATTCACCCATTCCTCTCCATTTTAGTTCACTGATGCCTAAAACATTGATGTAAAATGTCGATGTTCAGTGTTTTTAATATTGAATTTTAAGCCAGCTTTTCACTCTCTTTCACCCTCATCAAGAGGCTCTTTAGTTCTGCTTCATTTTCTGCCATTAAAGTAGTTTAATCTGCATATGTGAGGTTGTTGATATTTCTCCTGGCAATCTTGACTTCAACTTGTAACTCATCCAGCCTGACATTTTGTATGATGTGCTCTGAATATTAGTTAAATAAACAGGGTGACAATAAACTGACTTGTTATACTCCTTTCTCAATTTTGAACCAGTGTGTTGTTCCATGTAGTGTTTTAACTATTTCTTCTTGACCTGCTTACAGGTTTCTCAGGAGACAGTTAAGATGGTCTGGTATTGCCATCACTCTAAGTGTGTTCCACATATGTTATGATCCCTAGGCTTCCCTGATAGCTCAGTTGGTAAAGAATCCACCTGCAATGCAGGAGGCCCATGTTTGATTCCTGGGTTGAGAAGACCCACTGGAGAAGGGATAGGCTACCCACTCCAGAATTCTTGGGCTTCCCTTGTGGCTCAGCTGGTAAAGAATCCGCCTGCAATGTGAGAGATCTGAGTTCGACCCCTGGGTTTGGAAGATCCCCTGGAGAGGGGAAAGGCTACCCACTCTAGTATTCTGGCTTGGAGAATTCCATGAACTCTATAGTCCAGGGGGTCTCAAAGAGTCAGACACAACTGAGCGACTTTCACACTTTTCATAGTCAAAGGCTTTAGTGTAGTCAATGATACAGAGGTAGATGCTTTTTGAAATTCCCTTGCTTTCTCTATGATCCAGCAAATGTTGGCAATTTGATCTGTTTCCTTTGCCTTTTCTATACCCAGCTTGATAATCTGGAAGTTCTCAGTTCATGTACTGTTGAAACCTAGCTTGAAGGATTTTGAGCATAACCTTACCAGCATGGGTGATAAGGGCAATTGTCTGATAATGAGAGGGTAACAGGTAGGAAGGCCAGAGGTAGCCAGGTGGCAGGAGGAAATAAACTGCAAGTAGCAGATGTGTTTTTGTTTGCTTGTTTCTTTCTTTCTTTTTTTCCTTCTCTACACAAAATTAAAGAGGCTTCTTTTAGTTATGTGTTGAGGACACCTGGTTCTGCCTTCAGTTGACCAATGCGTTTTTTCCTGTGAAAATGTTTTTCTTAAGTTGTTTTAATGAAGCTATGTATTTGCTTTGGAATTTGCCTTTCTTCAAAATGATTCCACCTAAGACTAACTTTTTTCTTTTGTCAAACCTTGGGCTGATAAAGGATCAACAAACCAGTGTTCCTGTCAATAGTTTTATGGCCGGAGGATGGCACACCTCATGCCATTCTATCTCAAAAATGCATATTGTGGGAGAGGGGCCTGGTGAAACCACTCAGCCTTGAGGTGTGTTTCTTATGTGATTAATAGCTTTCTAACAGACATAAAACACCTTGCTAAAAACTAGCAAGGGGGCCCTCCTTCCTGTCCCCTTCTGATGTCTATGTCAGAAGCTTTCCATGTCTATGTTATACTAATAAAGATTTGCTACACAGAAAGCTCTAAGTAGTCAAGCCTCATCTCTGACCTCAGATCAAAATCCTCTCCTCCGGAGGTCACAGATCCTGGTGTAACATGCGGCTCACAGCAGCAACTGCTTGGTATTTTGAACATCGTTTAGTACTACAGTTCTTGGGAATTGGGATGAAGATTGAACTTTTTCAGTCCTTTGGCCACTGCTGGGTTTTCCAAATTTGCTGGCATATTGAGTATAGCACTTTAAAAGCATCATTTCTTAGGATCTTAAATATGTTTGCTGGAATTCAATCACCTCCATTAGGTTTCTTGGCAGCAATGCTTCCTAAGGTTCACTTGACTTCACCATCCAGAATGTGTGACTCTGGATGAGTGACCACAACATCGTGATTACCCGGGTCTTTAAGACATTTTTCTGTACAGTTATTTCATGTATTTTTGCCATCTCTTCCTGATCTCTTTTGCCTCTATTAAGTCTTTACCATTTCTGTCCTTTATTTTGCCCATCTTTGGATGAAATGTTCCTTTGATATTTCCAGTTTTCTTGAGGTGGACTCTAGTCTTTCCACTTCTGTTGTTTTCCTGTTTCTTTGCATTGTTCATTGAAGAAGGCCTCAGATGAACATTATATTTACTCCTCTGGGCAAGAATCCCTTAGAAGAAATAGAATAGCCCTCAGAGTCAACAGCAGAGTAGGAAATGCAGTGGTTGGGTGCAGTATCAAAAACCACAGAATGATCTCTGTTCATTTCCAAGGCAAACCATTCAATATCATAGTAATCCAAGTCTATGCCCCAACCAGTAATGATGAGGAAGCTGAAGTTGAATGGTTCTATGAAGATCTACAAGACCTTCTAGAACTAACACCCCAAAAGGGGTCCTTTTCATTATAGCAGACTGGAATTCAAAAGAAGGAAGTTAAAAAAGATACCTGGAATAACAGGCAAATTTGGCCTTGGAGTACAGAATGAAGCAGGGCAAAGGCTAACAGAGTTTTGTGAAGAGAACACACTGGTCAGAGCAAACACCCTCTTACAACAACACAAGAGAAGACTCTACACATGGACATCACCAGATGGTCAACACCAAAATCAGATTGATTATATTCTTTGCAGCCAAAGATGGAGAAGCTCTATATAGTCAGCCAAATTAAGACCGGGAGCTCACTGTGGCTCAGATCCTGAACAACTTATTGCCAAATTCAGACTCAAATTGAAGAATGTAGGGAAAGCCACTAGACCATTCAAGTCTGACCTAAATCAAATCCCTTACAATTATACAGTGGAAGTGACAAATGGATTCAAAGGATTAGATCTGATAGACAGAGTACCTGAAGAATGATGGATGGAGGTTAGTGACATTGTACAGGAGACAGTGATCAAGACCATTCCCAAGAAAAGAAATGCAAAAAGGTAAAATGATTGTCTGAGGAGGCCTTAAAAAGTTGAGAAAGAAGAAAAGTGAAAGGCAAAGGAGAAAAGGAAAGATATTCCCATTTGAATGTAGAGTTCCAAAGAATAGCAAGGAGAGATAAGAAAGCCTTCCTCAGTGATCAATGCAAAGAAATAGAGGAAAACAATAGAATGGGAAAGACTAGAGCTTTCTTCAAGAAAGTTAGAGATACAAAGGGAACATTTCATGCAAAAATGGGCACAATAAAGGACAGAAATGGCATGGACCTAACAGAAGCAGAAGATATTAAGAAGAGGTGGCAAGAATACACAGAAGGACTAGACAAAAAAGATCTTCATGACCCAGATAACCAGGATGGTCTGATCACTAGCCTAGAGCCAGACATCCTGTAATGTGAAGTCAAGTGGGCCTTAGGAACCATCACTACAAACAAAGTTAGTGGAGGTGATGGTATTCCTGTTGAGCTATTTCAAATCCTAAAAGATGATGCTGTTAAAGTGCTTCACTCAATATGCCAGCAAATTTGGAAAACTCAGCAGTGGCCACAGGACTGGAAAAGGTCAGTTTTCATTCCAGGCCCAAAGAAAGGCAATGCCAAAGAATGCTCAAACTACAGCACAATTGCACTCATCTCACATGCTAGCAAACTAATACTCAAAATCCTCCAAAACAGGCTTCAACAGTTCGTGAACTGTCAACTTCCAGATGTTCAAGCTGGATCTAGAAAAGGCAGAGGAACCAGAGATCAAATTGCCAACATCCATTGGATCACAGAAAAAGCAAGAGAGTTCTAGAAAAACATGTACTTCTGCTTTATTGACTATGCAAAGGCCTTTGACTGTGTAGGTCACAACAAACTGTGGAACATTCAAGAGATGGGAATACTAGACCATCTTACCTGTCTCCTGAGAAATCTGTAGGCAGGTCAAGAAACAGCAGTTAGAACTGGACATGGAACAACAGATTGGTTCCAAATTAGGAAAGGAGTATGTTAAGACTGTATACTGTTCCCTGCTTATTTAAGTTCAATGCAGAGTGCATCATGCAAAATGCCAGGCTGGAGGAAGCATAAGCTGGAATCAAGGTTTCCGGGAGAAATATCAATAACCTCAGATATGCAGATGATACCATCCTTTTGGCAGAAAATGAGGAAGAACTAAAGAGCCTCTTAATGAAATTGAAAGAGGAGAGTGAAAAAGTTGACCTAAAGCTCAACATTTGGAAAACTAAGATCATGGCATGTGGTCCTATTACTTCATGGCAAATAGATGGGGAAACAATGGAAACAGTGAGAGACTTTATTTTTTTGGGCTCCAAAGTCACTGCAGATGGTGACTGCAGCCATAAAATCAGAAGGTGCTTGCTCCTTGGAAGAAAAGCTAAGAGAAATATTGACCACATATTAAAAAGCAGAGACATTACTTTACCACAAATATCCATCTAGTCAAAGCTATGGTTTTTCCAGTAGTCATGTATGAATGTAAGAGTTGGACTATAAAGAAAGCTGAGCATCAAAGAATTGATGCTTTTGAACTGTGGTATAAGAGAAGACTCTTGAGAGTCCCTTGGACTGCAAGAAGATCCAACCAGTCCATCCTGAAGGAAATCAGTCCTCAATATTTGTTGGAAGGACTGATGCTAAAGCTGAAACTCAATGCTTTGGCCACCTAATGTGAAGAACTGCCTCACTGGCAAAGACCCTGATGCTGTGTAAGATTGAAGGTGGGAGGAGAAGGGGACGACAGAGGATGAGATGATTGGATAGCATCACTGACTTGATGGATATGAATTTGAGTAGGCTCCAGGAGTTGGTGATGGACAGGGAAGCCTGGTGTGCTACAGTCCATGGGGTCACAAAATGTCAGACATGACTGAGTGACTGAACTGAACTGATTTTACATATAATATCTTTTGCTCACTTAGATTTTCACTTGCTTGATATGTTTGATGAAGTACTTATGCATAGTATTTGTAATATACTTCTTCAAATCTGTAAGAAAATGACATTTTAGCAGAAAAATATGCGGTATATTTAAATGGAGACTTAGGAAAGGGAGATATACAAATGGACATATCAATCAAGTTTTGTAAACTTAAACATGACACAGATCAGTAAGAAAAACATTAACAATGTTTTGCAAATCCCCTTCATATTCCCTTGTAATTGCCACCTGTGGAAACTACCATGGTTTCAATTATCACCATGATGGAGATTATTCCTTTTATCTAAATATTATAGACAGCATGTAGTCTTCAGCATCTTCTTCCTTGCATCTAGCATCATGTTTGTGAGGTTCATTCATGTTGTTACTTATATCACATGTGTGTGCATTTCCTTTGCTATATTGAATTTCATTGTTTGACTATCTTCTAATGTATTCATCCCATTTAATAGTTGCTGGCATTTGAGCTGCTATCATGTATAACTCTTGAGAGTAGCATTGCTATGACCATACTTGTGTTTCTTTTTTGGTACAGGGATATATGTGTCACTCTAAGGGCCTCTCCAACGGGGGAGATTTGCTGCATCACAGCATATATAGCAAATATAAAGAGGTTTAATAGATGTTGCCAAAAGTTTCCCAACAGGGGTTGTACCAATTTAATTTCTCACCAAAAATATGTGAATGATTCAGTTGTTCCATCGTTACTAATATTTAGTATTGTTCAGCTGTTCTCTCCCCATATTCTGGTGAGTGCTTACAGTAATCCCATTATGGTTTCATTTTGCATATTCTTGATAACTGATGACATTGAACACTTTCCCTATGTTTATGCCCAGTAGAATATCTTCTTTTGTTTATTGGCTATTCAAGTCTTTTGTTCATTTTTTCATTGATTGTCTTTTTCTTATAGAGTTGAAGATGCTTTTTCATGTATGAATGCTTGTCAGATATGTATTTCCAAACATCTTCTCTCAATATGTTGCTTGCCTTTCCATCCTCTTGATATTCTTTTAAATCTACCTGTAAATGTTGTGTACATTTAAAATTTACTAAAGAAAGATTCACATGTGTCATAGCACTTAGACTAACTTCACAATAACCATTTTAATTAATTTTATTTAAAAATTAAAACCAATTATAAGGTAAATAAATTACTCTAAAATTATTTGAAAAATAGTGATTGAAAATTTCACTAATCTACTATGCTACAAATTTCTTCCTCAATTTTGTGATGTTTATAACTTCTTAAGCATTATTTTCTTGATTAGAGAAAAAGTGTTTCTTATAGTATTACCCATTTTCCCCAGGGTGTTTTTTTGTGGTTTTTTTTTTTTTTTTTACCTGAACACATTAAGAAGGATTACATGTGTTAAGAAGTCCATTTTATATGACACACATGAGGAAAGAAGAGAGTCTGTTGGCAAAGGCAGGATATTACTGCATAAGCATTCTAACCCTGGGGGAGACATTAAGTATAGTTTAAGTTAAACTTATTTTTGTTGCTTTCCTTTTTTCTAGTGAACACGCTAGTACATATGGGGACATAGATTTCAACCTTGAATTTAATTTTCTATATGGAAATCCTGAGCATTTTACCTGTCCCCATATAATAAGGTAATAAATCATATTTATAAAGTATTCTTATTGTAAACTCTTCAGGACATATGTGAACTGGTCATAGTTTACTAGTTATAAATAGTTATAAGTAGTCATAAGTTACTGATTTGGTTTTATTATTTAAATTAATCCCCATGTATGACTGCTGGAAGTACATCAGTTAATCCATCCTAGTTAGTCCCACTACAGAGTTGTAGATTTTTGATACCTTTGCTAGTTGTCTGACTCAATGGTGTATTACCCAGCAATAAGAAATAGTAATCTATGACTTAAAAATAATTAATCATAATCTTATAACCAGAAAATTGAGGATACATTTTAATTTCACCACTGAAATTTTATATTATTTTGAAAAAAATTCCACTTTGCTTTTTATTATATATTGTTTGTTTCTACCATTTAATTTTACATTGGTAAGTCAATTAACAGACTGAACTGGCTCTCATTTCATTATTCTCACTGCAACTCTGGAAAAAAATTTGTCTTATTAAACTATTTTATTAAATCAGATGTATGTTTGACTGTTGTTCAAATACCTTTGACTCTTTCCTAAATATCAGACATCTAACAGTGACATCTTTAAACAGTCTAAACTCAGGGTTAGAAACTTCATAATATTGTTTCCAGAAGATTAAATTAATTACAAAAGTTTTATTAAGGTGATAATAAAAAACTGAAGTAGATTAAAAAATTCCTTGACTCTCACAGTTCTTCAGTACCATAACTGTTATTTTTAGTGCTATTTTTATAGTATTATGGCTAACAAATGGACCCTTACACAATTAAAGTATTAAAAGGTAACTATATTGTGATATTTTTCATTTGTCTACTTAGTGATATTCTAATTTACAAAATGATACACATTAATTTAGCATCTTTAAGACTACTCATATTTTCCTGTTTTTGTTTTGTTTTTTTAACCCATTGTTTTTTTAAAGATTTCTTCTAACTTTATTGGAGCATAATAAGGATATAATGTATATCACATATTTAAAGTATAAAATTTGATAAATATAAATACACACACACCCACCCCCGCCCCACACACACACCTATGAAAACATTACCAGGTGTATGCATGTATAGGATTGTTATGTTGTTGTGAATTGAAGCCTTATTACTGTGAAACGACCTTCATTATCCCTGCTGACATTCTTTTTTTCTGATAATCTACTTTGTCTTTTATCAATATAGCAACTACAACATATTTTTGATTAGCATTAGCTTGATATATATTTATCCTCAAGTTTTCCTTTCATCTACTTACTGTGTTTATATTTAATTTGGTTACAGTTTATGTTCATTTTTTTGTTTTGTTTTGTGCAAACTGTCCATTGTATGTTGCTGTTTCATCAATCCACATTGGGAGTCTTTATTGTGTTTCTCTTTTCCTCTTCACCTGCCTTCTCTGGAATTGAGTATTTTTATGATTTCCTTTAGTATCTTACTCTTGAGGCAGTCCGAGCACAGGTTGGAAAAGAATTTCCAGACATAGAGCATTTCAGAAGGGAGTGAGTTTTTATTAAGAACAAAGAGCAGAGATAAAGTGGGCACTGTGAGCTCTGTGAACCAACCTCCTCACAGACTAGGGAAAGACTTCAGTTTTTGTGAGTTAATAGCCAATTTTGATAGCTTCAAGAAACAAAGAAAATTCCTTATTGGAAGGTTAACATTAGGTGATTGGTTGGGGTGCTATCGGGTGCTTACTGGAGTGGGCATCTTTGCCTAACTGGGCGTCAGGAAGTTTGTTAGTGATGATTAAGGGGCTTTTGGCAAGGTTACCAAGGGGCTCCGTCAGCTTCACAGGTGACCTTGGTCCAAGGCCTCGCACCTGTGGCCTTGGGGCAGGGCTCAACACTTACGACTTCGTCAGATGTTGCCCTCTGTTTGGGCTTTGGTATCACTTTGCACGTCATAGTATACAACTTATTGTTAACTTACTCTACCATTTCACACATATGCTGCTGTAGTTAGTCATTCAGTCGTATCCAACTCTGTAACCCCACGGACTGTAGCCTGCCAGGTTCCTCTGTTCATGGAATTTTCCAGGCAAGAATACTGGAGTGGGTTGCCATTTCCTTCTGCAGGGTTTCTCCCCAACCCAGTGTTTGTACCCCTGTCTCCTGCATTGGCAGACAGATTCTTTACTACAGAGCCACCTGGGAAACCCTGATGTTAGACCACCAAAAATACTCCTTAGTGTACATTTTCAGAAAGCTACATAGAAATGCAAATGTATATTGTATTTTATAATCCTCTAAGCAAGTATACTTTGGCCACCTGATGCAAAGAGTTGACTCATTGGAAAAGAACCTGATGCTAGGAGGGATTGGAGGTAGGAGGAGAAGGGGACGACAGAGGATGAGATGGCTGGATGGCATCACCAACTCGATGGACATGAGTTTGAGTAAACTCCGGGAGTTGGTGATGGACAGGGAGGCCTGGCATGCCACACGATTCATGGGGTCGCAAAGAGTTGGACACGACTGAGCGACTGAACTGAACTGAACTGAAGCAAGTATGTATGTATATCCACAGGAGCCAATGCATTGATTAAAATTATTGTATGGAAATATTACTTATATTGATTTGTAGAATCAGTCAGTAATAATGTATTATTACATTTGTGTCTCTTGGTGGAATCTGTATGGAATACTGAATTTTAACACTTGAAGTGAAACATGTATAACTGCTATTTAATAGCTATGTTTCTATTCCTTCTAATAGAATAATAAAAATAACCAGAGATTCTTCTTTTTCTTAGTCTGCATAATCATTTAAATGCCATTTGCTGCATATTTCATTTTGAAGAGCTTAGAAATATTGTACGATTTAATAGAAAATTAATGAACTCTAAAAATTAGTGTTAATTTTACTTGCAGTGTTTCCAATTAGGTTTACAGGAAACTTTCATTGGCTGTTCTGAATCTCTATGACCAAGCATATGTAATGGTTGGTAAATTTACTGAGTTAGAGTTCTAATCTAAACAGTGTATTTGATAGTATCATCATATTATCTTACAACTCTACAAAACCCTTTCTCAGAAACCCAGAATGAAGTGATATGGCAAGCATTTTCAAGAAGACAGTTCATACACAGTCAGCTCTAAGGAAAATTATACAGCATTCTTAGTTCTGTTTTAGCATATTCATTCTTTTATTTTTATGACCTTCTCTCCTTCTATGGAACAGTCTTGCTTTTTCTGCCTGAAGTTGTTTTGTTTTTTTGTTTTTTTTTAATCCCTCCCATTTCCTCTCTGTCAGAAATGGATATCATAAGCTCCCAGAAAATAGCATTAGCCCTGAATACATCTTTTAGCAAAATAAATAAGATATAGATAAAAGAAAGAAATACAGAGGTGAGGAAAGAACAGATGAAAAATTTTCATAATTTAAAATCATTTCAGTTCTTAAGCCAAATGAAATGGCACTTTTATTAAAACATCTTAAAATATCAGAACATCAGCAAAGGAGTATGTGTTCATAGTATTATGTAAGTTTCAATTTAGTTGATTTATCTATGAATTCCTTTTATTTAATCTTGTATTTTTTTAAATAATCCAGTAAATGTTTTTGAGCATGGCCATGTGTAACGCCAGGAGAAGACAAAAAGTAGGTGGCAAATATATTTTTTAAAAAGACTTTAATTATAAATTTCAAAGTTTGATAGTTACTTTCATGATCTCCTTGGATTGATAACTACTTCTGGGTCTTATTTTCAGCCACCTTATTAAAGCAGATTACAAAAATTTTGTTATTACTGTACTACCGCTTAAGTTGTTTAAAAGAGTTTACTTTTAAAAAATAATGAAGTACTTACCGAAATGATGAATGGTGTCACTTCTAAGGCTTTTTTGGAATGCCTTACAAAGTTAACCAACAGTCCTACTAAATCACATGATGCAAAACAGTAATTTATATAGTACCATATTTTATTTGGGGTCTCCCAAGTGGCTCAGTGGTAAAGAATCCACCTGCCAACTCAGGAGACACGGGGGATGCGGGTTCAATCCCTGGGCCAGGAAGATCCCCTGGAGGAGGGCATGGCCACTCACTCCAGTATTCTTGCCTGGAGAATTCCATGAAAAGGAGAGCCTGGAAAGCTACAGTCAATGGCGTTGCCGAGAGTTGGACACAGCTGAGCAACTAACACTTTGACTTTTCACTTGCCTCCTTGTATAAACTTTAAAATCAGTTTCTTGATTTTTACAAGATAACTTGCTAGGATTTTGGTGTGGGGGGCACTGACTGTATAGATCAAGTTGGAAAGAACTGACATCTTGACAGTTTTGATTCTTTCTGCTATGAACATAGAATTCTTTCCATTTATCTAATTATTTGATTTTATTTTTCAGAGTTTTGTAGTTTTCCTCGTATAGATCTTGTTCATACTTTATTAGATTTATACATCAGTATTTCACTTTTTGGAGTATTATTGAAAATGATACTATATTTTTAATTAAATTTCACTTGTTCATTGTTGCTATATGGAAAAGCAGTTGACTTTTTATTTCACAGTCTCCTGATAATTAATTCCAGAGGTTTTTGTCCATTCTTTGGGATTTTCTACATGCATGATCATGTCATTTGTAAACAAAAACAATTTTATGGACTCCATCCCAATTGGTATGCCTATTATTTCCTTTTCTTGACTTACTGAGTGACAATTACTTGCAGTGGGATGTTGAAAAGGAGTGATAAGAGAGGGACATCTTTGCCTTGTACCTGATCTTATAGGGAAGATTAGAGTTTTTTAACTGTTGAGTGTGATGTTGGATAATTTTTTTTAGATAATCTTTATACGATTGGGAAGCTTTCTCTCTGTTCTTGGTATACTGAGAGTTTTAAATCATGAATGAATGTTGATACTTGTCAAATATTTTTTCTTCATCTATTGATATGACCATGTCTGTTTAAGTGATGGATTATATTAGTTGATTTTTGAATGTTTAACCAGCCTTGATTACCTGGATAAATTCTGCTTTGCCATGGTTTATAATTATTTTTACATTTTTTGAACAGTTAGCTTTTTATTCCAAATATTATAGGCATCAGTTATTATGATGTGAACCATAATTAATTTCCATTCTCATCTCTTTTTTTTTCAATCAAGTTTCAAAATAGTCTAGTTTTCAAAAACTTTTTCTTTTTACCTGAGAAGATGTACCTAAATCTTCTTAGAAATTCCACTGTGTTATGCCTTTTTGTGAGTCCTCCTTTTTCTCCCTTACCTCTTCCATCTGGGTCTGTCTTCCTTTGTTTTCCCCCTCAAACCACTCTGATATGTTGCTAAACCTATAGAACAGCTGCTTTCCTGAAGCATTCTGTTCATTGTACATGGATTCAATATGCTTTTTCAATATTCATTGACTTTGTATGGTTGCTCCCTACTTTTGTTTGTAGATAAATTTTCTGAATAATTGCCTGTTTTCATTCTAACTTTAAAATACATGGACTGCTAATCCCCTTGTTGTTTTCTCTTTGTTGTTGTAAGATTTTGCTTCTTTTATTGCCTTGCTAATAATTCTGTCTTCATAAAGAAAAAAGATAAATGTTTACACATAATCTGCAATATTAAACTTCAAGTTCTATATGGTTTTTAAAATACACATGCATCTTGGCAAAGCAAATGCATTTTTTAGGAATTTGTACAAACATGTTTAAAGTGTGGTAGTATATGTTCAATGATTTTATTGCAGTAAATTTAAAAGATCACAACCATCAAAGCAGATGTGCATCTATAAAGGAATTTATTCAGATTAATACTAAGAAGTGATTACAAATGAGTATATCAATGAATGTTTGCTAAAATATATGTTATATATATACATACATTTAGCCTGTGAGTCTCTGAATTCACCTGTCTTTCAAGATTTGGGTGTGACTGCTTGCCATACAAGCTCCACTCTTTGAAGGATCCAACTAAGTCTTTGCTTTTCGGCTTTTTCATGATTTTGTTGTAGAATGGGAATGGTTACTGCCAAGATTTTAGTATGTTGGAACTGAAATTAGAAGTCCCTTTCATGTTTTAATGTTAGGCAGACATTAATGTGCCAGATACTATGATGATTAATATTATCTCTAAAAACATTCTTTGACTCTCATAATTTATAAAGAAGCATTACAATTTCAATTCTACTTAGTAAATAAAATATTTTTTTCAGATATTATTTTTACCATCTAGGAATAATATGATATATACATAGGTATATAGATAGATAGATAAAAAATAATGCACTACTTTTTCTTAAGCTAATGGTAAAATAATTTTTAACAAGAAAAAATAAAAGCATATCATGGTTTCCCATATAATATTCTATATTGGTTCAAACTTATAAGTACTGAAAATATAGAATTGTAAGAGAACATTTGGGTAATAATAATTAACCTGGAAGAAAAATGTTGTCACCCATCCTACATATGTATTGTGAGCAGTGATTCAATTTCTGCATGCAAAATAATCTGTAATGATAAATTATGTTGTAAATATTAATTTAATGCCTTTACATTCTTTTTTAAGTTAGAAATATTTTTGGGTCATAAAGTTATATTTGGTCATAAAGAGTGAATGCCTGTTTATGATAAACAATAAAAACAATTTATATCAAAATTAGTGCTCCACAACATTTTATGAACCTTTTGAAGGGTATCACACATAACTTAATTTTCAAGACATGATAATTTAAATGATGTAAAGTTTCAGTAGACAACCATTACTATTCTTGACAGTGGATAGAAGCATGTTTCAATGCTTGATTGATATAATTATGTAACTTTTCTTCCTTAGCTGTTTAACATAGTAGGTTATATTAATTGATTTGCTACTATTTAACCCCTGTTTCACCCTTCAAGTAAAGTCCATATATGCAGTTCTTTTTCATACAGTGTTATATTCAATTTGTTAATATTACATTGAAGATTTTGCAAATTTTCATAAGAGAGATATAGGTGTGTAGTTTTAACTTTTTTTTTAAATACCTTTCTTTTCATTTCAGCTCTTGTCTTTCTTTTTAATGAGTAATACAAGGCCTCAGAAAATGAATTCAGTTCAGTTCAGTTCCATTGCTCAGTCGTGTCCAACTCTTTGCGACCCCATGAATTGCAGCATGCCAGGCCTCTCTGTCCATCACAAACTCCCAGACTTTACTCAAACTCATGTCCAGCGAGTCAGTGATGCCATCCAGCCATCTCATCCTCTGTCACCCCCTTCTCCTCCTGCCCTCAAGCCCTCCCAGCATCAGGGTCTTTTCCAATGAGTCAACTCTTCGCATCAGGTGGCCAAAGTAGTGGAGTTTCAGTTTCAGCATCAGTCTTTCCAATGATGATGGAAGTCCTTCCCAGGACTTATCTCCTTCAGGATGGACTGGTTGGATCTCCTTGCAGTCCAAGGGACTCTCAAGAGTCTTCTCCAACACCATAGTTCAAAAGCATCAATTAGGTATTGTTAATTTCTCTTCTATTTCTGGAAGAGTTTTGTAAAACTGATGTTAAACTTTCTTAAATATTCATCAGAATTCTCATGTAAAGTTACTTGTGTCTGGGGATATATTTTGGGGGGAGCAAAATTTTTAACTTGAATTCAATTTTTTAATGGCTCTAGGAGTAATAAAGATACCTTTTTATATATTATTTCCAAAAGTAATGAGAAGAAAGTTTGTATTATTTTATGTATCCATGTTTTGGCTCTTTTTGTTGTTTGCTCTTCTAAAATTATTACTTTTATGTATGATATTACACTTGATACTTAAAGTAATTGCCTAGAATAACAGATTAACAATATGTTTTCACAAGGAGGACATAGTTGTTTAAATTCTAAATTCTATTGGATACATAAGGCATTCCACATGAACTTCTTATGAACAGGAGGGTTTTACTTTCTCAGTTTCACCAATAACCAAAATTAGCAGTGAATTTTAGACAGGTTTGCTTGTTTCTGCAGTTGTTTGAAAATACTGGTGATACAACTTTTTTTTTTTTTTTTTTTTGGACTCATTTTAACTGTCAGCTTTGGTATAGATGTAGAAATACTTTTTTAGCTAAAAAAAGAAATTTTTCCATTTTGGGGTATACAGCTAGTTCAACCTGTACTTACTCTTCTGGGTTATCTGTATTTTGATTACTTTCTGATAACGAACTTTGAACATGCTATTTCCATGCTCTTTCTCTTACCCAAAAAGCTCTTATCTCTGGCCCCAACAATTTTCATTTGAAACATCCCTCCTCATTAAGTTCCTAGGTGAGCTGTCATCATCACAGAAAACTCTTTCCTAATAGCCTGTTCTAAAGTACCTTCCTACAGCAGTCTCAGTCACATTACATATTTAGGTTGATAATCTAAAATCATCATATGCCTGCCTGTATGTCACTCTTTCTTCCTAATAGCATTTAAATGACATGAGGATACAGAATTTGTCTTCTTTACCTATATATCCATACCCACTTGAATAGATCTCAGCATGAACACTTAATAAGTATTTTTAATTGAACAAATGAATAAAGAGTCAATTACAGTTTTAATAGATTTTTCCTAGTGGCAATTTAGTTCCTCTAAGCTTTTGTCACAACCTCTGGCACAAAATAAGAGTATAATATATAATGCATGAAGATCTCCTAGTCCTAGTTATAGGATAAGGATATCAAATAATTTGATGAATATTGAATATTTTTTCAGGGCATCTGCTTTAGACACATGCATACATAATTGGGTCTATATTAAAATGCCTGGTTAACAACTTTTGCAAATTTCATTATAGTCAATCATTCATAAAACAGTTGTTCATATGCTTGGTCCACCTAATGACAGTAACTTAACAATGCATGCTAAGTTGTTTCAGTCATGTCTGACTCTTTGAGATTCTGTAGACTGTAGCTTGTCAGGCTCCTCTGTCCCTGGGATTCTCCAGACAAGAATACTGAAGTGGGCTGCCCTCCAGGGGATCTTCTTGACCCAGGGATCGAATCCACATCTCTAATGTCTCCTGCATTGACAGGTGGGTTCTTTACCACTAGTACCACCTGGGGAGCCTGACTTAAAGATAAGAAATGTTTTTTTTTTTCTATTTTAAAAATGTCTGCATAGGCAAACCAAGCTAGGTCTGACAGCTTTCCATCATCAGGGAATAGAATTATTTCTGCTGCTTCTCTGCATTCTTTCTTTTTTTTGTTTTTAATAAATATACTAATATTATGCTGTTTCTTCATTTTATTTATTTATATTTGACTACACTGTGCAGGCATGTGGGATCTTAGTTTTCTGACAAGGGATCAAACCCAGGTCCCCTGCAGTGGAAGTGCAGATTCTTAACCAGTGGACCACCAGGGAAGTCCCTTCTCTGCCATCTTTAACATGTGCTTCATATTTTGCTTCAAAATGACTACCCAAACTTCTCCATCATATTTTCTTTATTTTATACTTTATTACATGTTTATATAATAATTTGGACTTGTCATAACACAGCTATTTCAAATTTTAAAATGTTCTGTGAATCTGATAGCTTACCTCTAAAGAAGACAGATGAGAAAATAAAGTCCAGAGAGTTTAAAGGACTGTGTCTACACCATGGAGGGTATAGGATATTTAGATTCTCAAGGTGATTTAGTCTCTAATATTTATTCTTTGTATACAGTATGATAATGGTTTGATAGCTTTGCCTTTTTAAAAACTATTTGAACTGGAGAGTTCTTATAAAACACCTAAATTTCCATTCAGGGAAAAATTAACTCAGCTCATTAACTGCCCGTGCATTTTTCCCCAGAATCCTAAGGAGATCAGAAAGATAATGAATCTTTCTCTAACTTGAAATGAGAAGTATTATCATTCACAGAATATCTTACATTCACACAATAAATACTTTACATATTAAAAGCCTGATTGGCCTACAAACCTTTGAATACCTAAGAAAAACTGCTTCTAATATTTAGCAGAGCATGCTATAATGAATTAATTAGGGCACATATTTATAAATTAGGATGTCTTAATGTTCTAAATAATATTAAAGTTTTGAATTTCACAGTGCACTTTTACATATATTTGTAATGTTCCTTTGCAGCTGGTGAAAATACAGTGATTTAAATAGGGCAAGCACAGTTTTGTAGTCATCTTCCTTCAACACGTAAACTCCTAGAGTTGACATTTAATCCCACATTTTCTTATTAGAATTGGTAATATATTTTCTGTAGGTTGCCTCTGTCAAGGAGTGTTGAAGTAGTTTGAAAAAGGATAGCAACATGATGATCTCATAAGGAGACAAACACAGGACTACAATAATAAGAAAAATGAAGCAATGGAAGCAAAGAAATGGTTGCTTTGTCAGCAAAGCACGGAGCCTCAATCATTGGACCAGTCTTTGGTGTAGGAGCAAATTTTCCAGATATGAGAGTCCTTAGGCTCCATATCATATCAGTTGTATAATCAGTGGCAGAAAACAGGTGAGTACCAAAGAAAACCATGCATTAGAACTTTAGAATTAAAAGAAAAAGTAATTATTAAATGTGAACTTTACCTTGGCAACATTTATTTGCACAGAGAAATACCATCCCTTAGCCCTTGGATCTGACCCATTACAAGTACAGAGACTTGGCAACATTACATCTGTGTGGCAGGAAGATGATAAAGTCAAACACTGGTATTGTAGTGATTTCTCACAAAACTCCTGAGAGAACAGATTAAAGCCAGAAATACAAAATCTCTTTTCTAACTTTAATTTCCATTACATATTCAGTAGCTTAGTCATGTTCTACTCTTTGAGACCCCATAGACTGTACTCTGCCAGTCTTCTCTGTCCATGGGATTTCCCAGGCAAGAATACTGAAGTAGGTTGCTATTTCCTTCTCCAGGTCATCTTCCTGACCCAGGGATCAAACCCATGTCTCTTGCATCTCCTGCATTGGCAGGTGGATTTTTTTTTAAACACTGGTGCAACGTGGGAAGCCCATTAGTCACATACTAACTTATTTTATTAATCTTCTTGTATGTAGCTTATTCTCAACTCTACACCTCTTCCCTCTAACTCACTGATTAGTTAGATCAGTCATCTTGGGGACAGAGGTTAGGAACATATCTATGTAGATTTATATGTTTTATGTCTATATAGATCTATGTATACACACACAACTTACAAATGCACTTATAAGCATAAATGTATCATTATACCCAATATCAATCCAATACCAAAATGTTCACTGTAGTAAGTTTAGCTGTCCATATTTATGATTTTATTCTTTAGTTATGAGAAACCTGTCTCTTACCATTAATATCAGTTCAGTTCAGTTCAATCACTCATTCGTGTCTGACTTTGCAGCCCCATGGATGACAGCACTCCAGGGTTCGCTGTCCATCACCAACTCTCAGAGCTTGCTCAAACTCATGTCCATTGAGTTGGTGATGCCATCCAACCATCTCATCCTCTATTGTCTCCTTCTCCTCCTGCCTGCAATCTTTCCCAGTATCAGGGTCTTTTCCAATGAGTCAGTTCTTCGCATCAGGTGAATATTCAGGACTGATTTCCTTTAGGATTGGTTGGATCTTCTTGCAGTCTAAGGGACTCTCAAGAGTCTTCTCCAACACCACAGTTCAAAAGCATCCATTCTTCAGTGCTCAGCTTTCTTTATAGTCCAGCTTTCACATCCATAAATGACTCCTGGAAAAACCATAATATGTGTTTATTTTATCAATAACTCTTACATTCTAGGCATTTCATTTATTTGGCTATATTATAAATGGTACCACTTTCTGAAAATGTCTAATTGTTCATTGCTTGTATGCAGAAACATGATAGATTTTGTATATTGACTTTGTATTATCCTCAGTATGTGTGTATGTGTTTTAAAATATAATTTTTTAGAGCTATTTTAGGTTCACATCAAAATTGAGGGTAGGAAAGGTACAGATATTTCATAAACAGAGGCATAATACAATGATGAGAAGACATTATTTTAGCTGAATTATGTTGCATTTAAGAGGTAAAGAGTATTTCTTGTTGGCTTCCAATGATAAGAGCGTGAGATGTGGGAAATGATACAGAGCTTTATTGAGTGGGTAGAAAAGTGAGAATGACATGGAGAAGCAGGGAGAGAGAGCGCAGGTTTCTGTTTGAAAGAAAAAGAGAGTGAGTGAGTGTAGGAGAAAAGAAAGGATGGTGGAAGGGAGGAAGGAAAGGAAGAAAAATGTAACTTGAAAGCATTAGCAGAGAGAGTCCAATATTGGAAGAAGGTTTGTATTATGAAAGAATATGGAAGAGGTTAATAAATATTCAATAAATGATGTGAGGGCACCTAGAAGTAATTGATAAAGCAGGTGAATATCTACTCCCTCATTTATATTAAAAATTACATGTATCAGTTAATAAAACTTAAATTCTGTTATGTTCCTACAAAATTTTACATCTATGAGATATCACAATCAGTGACATTTTCTGAAGTAGGATTTCTGATTCAGAAACTATAATTGATTGTTGATTTTTTCCACAATATTTTTTAAAGATCTGCAAAAAAAAAAAATAACTAATGCAAAAATATACCAGTATTTATGGAGGGAAGCCCAGTGTCATCCAAGGGACTATCTACTATGTATACAAATAACACAATCTTAATTGTACTAGGGTTTTACTGATTTTTCATTTTCTTTTCAAGAAGAATAATAGGCACTAGAGCAAAATGCATGAATGCAAACCAGTTGAAAATATTAGTATTTAAACATGGTATTGGGATAACAGGAGGGACATTAAATAAAATTATTTGGATCCATACCTCTTATCATAATAAAAAATCAGTTGATCAAAACAAAACAAAAAACCATAAAAAAGCTTCATAACAATGAAGTTTTCTGTTGTTAACTTGAATTGGGAAAGACATTTCTAACTATCAGTCAAAATTCAGGAGACATGAAGGGAAAAAAACAGGTTCAGCACAGAAAAAAAACCACTTCCAATATTTTTGCACAGGGGTGTCAGACAGAGGAAGAAAAAAGTGCATCTTAAGACAAAATGGTAAATGAAAAAATGAGCAAAAACAGAAAAAATTGCAGTTCATGTTTCAGAAAAAAACCTTGATTTCTCAATACATAAAGTTT
Source organism: Odocoileus virginianus (assembly GCF_023699985.2). Lineage (NCBI taxonomy): Eukaryota > Metazoa > Chordata > Mammalia > Artiodactyla > Cervidae > Odocoileus > Odocoileus virginianus. The sequence continues at coordinate 61,173,867 of NC_069684.1, forward strand.
CAGAAAGTCAATAAAGAAAAAAATAAACAACCAAGCAGAAAAGTCAATAGATATGAACACACAGTTAAAAAAAAAAAAGTAATTGTAAAGGCTACATAAATATATGAAAAGATAGTCAGTTTTACTTAAAGAATTTCAAGTGAGATTGCACTCAGTTCAGTTTAGTCTCTCAGTGGTGTCTGACTCTTTGTGACCTCATGGACTGCAGCATGCCAGGCTTCCCAGTACATCACCACCTCCTGGAGCAGTAATTATTCAAACTCATCTCCATCGCGTCGGTGATGCCATCCAACCACCTCATCCCTCTGTCGTCCCCCCTTCTCCTCCTGCCTTCAATCTTTCCCAGCACCAGGGTCTTTTCCAATGAGTCAGTTTTTCTCATCAGGTGGCCAAAGTATTGGAGTTTCTGCTTCAGCATCAGTCTTTCCAATGAATATTCAGGACTTATTTCTTTTTTTTTTTTTTCCATTTATTTTTATTAGTTGGAGGCTAATTACTTTACATCATTACAGTAGTTTTTGTCATACATTGAAATGAATTAGCCATGGATTTACATGTATACCCCATCCCAGTCCCCCCTCCCACCTCCCTCTCCACCCGATCCCTCTGGGTCTTCCCAGTGCACCAGGCCCGAGCACTTGTCTCATGTATCCAACCTGGGCTGGTGATCTGTTTCACCCTAGATAATATGCATGTTTCAATGCTGTTCTCTTGAAACATCCCATCCTCGCCTTCTCCCAGAGTCCACAAGTCTGTTCTATACATCTGAGTCTCTTTTTCTGTTTTGCATATAGGGTTATCATTACCATCTTTCTAAAGTCCATATATATGTGTTAGTATACTGTAATGGTCTTTATCTTTCTGGCTTACTTCTCTCTGTATAATGGGCTCCAGTTTCATCCATCTCATTAGAACTGATTCAAATGAATTCTTTTTAATGGCTGAGTAATATTCCATTGTGTATATGTACCACAGCTTCCTCATCCATTCATCTGCTGATGGGCATCTAGGTTGCTTCCATGTCCTGGCTATTATAAACAGTGCTGCGATGAACATTGGTGTGCACATGTCTCTTTCAGATCTGGTTTCCTTGGTGTGTATGCCCAGAAGTGGGATTACTGGGTCATATGGCAGTTCTATTTCCAGCTTTTTAAGAAATCTCCACACTGTTTTCCATAGTGGCTGTACTAATTTGCATTCCCACCAACAGTGTAAGAGGGTTCCCTTTTCTCCACACCCTCTCCAGCATTTATTGCTTGTAGACTTTTGGATAGCAGCCATCCTGACTGGCGTATAATGGTACCTCATTGTGGTTTTGATTTGCACTTCTCTGATAATAAGTGATCTTGAGCATCTTTTCATGACTTTAATACCCCACTCACAACTATGGATAGATCAACTAAACAGAAAATGAACAAGGAAACACAAACTTTAACGGACACAATGGACCAGCTAGACCTAATTGACATCTATAGGACGTTTCACCCCAAAACAATTAACTTCACCTTTTTCTCAAGTGCACATGGAACCTTCTCCAGAATAGATCACATCCTGGGCCATAAATATAGTCTTGATAAATTCAAAAAAATTGAAATCATTCCAGTCATCTTTTCTGACCACAGTGCAGTAAGATAAGATCTCAATTACAGGAAAAAAATTATTAAAAATTCAAACATATGGAGACTAAACAACACGCTTCTGAATAACCAACAAATCATAGAAGAAATCAAAAAAGAAATCAAAATATGCATAGAAATGAATGAAAATGAAAACACAACAACCCAAAACCTATGGGACACTGTAAAGGCAGTGCTAAGGGGAAGATTCATAGCATTACAGGCCTACCTGAAGAAACAAGAAAAAAGTCAAATAAATAACCTAACTCTACACCTAAAGCAACTAGAGGAGGAAGAAATGAAGAACCCCAGGGTTAGTAGAAGGAAAGAAATCTTAAAAATTAGGGCAGAAATAAATGTAAAAGAAACTAAAGAGATCATAGCAAAAATTAACAAAGCTAAAAGCTGGTTTTTTGAAAAAATAAACAAAATTGACAAACCATTAGCAAGACTCATTAAGAAACAAAGGGAGAAGAACCAAATTAACAAAATTAGAAATGAAAATGGAGAGATCACAACAGACAACACTGAAATACAAAGGATCATAAGAGACTACTACCAGCAGCTCTATGCCAATAAAATGGACAACTTGGAAGAAATGGAAAAGTTCTTAGAGAAGTATAACTTTCCAAAACTGAACCAGGAAGAAATAGAAGATCTTAACAAAATGATCACAAGCAAGGAAATCGAAACTGTAATCAGAAATCTTCCAGCAAAGAAAAGCCCAGGACCAGATGGCTTCACAGCTGAATTCTAACAAAAATTTAGAGAAGAGCTAACACCTATCTTACTCAAACTCTTCCAGAAAATTGAAGAAGAAGATAAACTTCCAAACTCATTCTATGAGGCCACCATCACCCTAATTCCAAAACCAGACAAAGATGCCACAAAAAAAGAAAACTACAGGCCAATATCACTGATGAACATAGATGCAAAAATCCTTAACAAAATTCTAGCAAACAGAATACAACAACATATTAAAAAAATCATACACCATGACCAAGTGGGCTTTATCCCAGGAATGCAAGGATTCTTTAATATCCGCAAATCAATGTAATACACCACATTAACAAATTGAAAGATAAAAACCATATGATTATCTCAATAGATGCAGAAAAAGCCTTTGACAAAATTCAACATCCATTTATGATTAAAACTCTCCAGAAAGCAGGAATAGAAGGAACATACCTCAGCATAATAAAAGCTATATATGACAAACCCACAGCAAGCATCACCCTCAATGGTGAAAAATTGAAAGCATTTCCCCTGAAATCAGGAACAAGACAAGGTTGCCCAATCTCACCACTACTATTCAACATAGTTTTGGAAGTGTTGGCCACAGCAATCAGGGCAGAAAAAGAAGTAAAAGGAATCCAGATAGGAAAAGAAGAAGTGAAACTCTCTCTGTTTGCAGATGACATGATCCTCTACATAGAAAACCCTAAAGACTCTACCAGAAAATTACTAGAGCTAATCAATGAATACAGTAAAGTTGCAGGATATAAAATTAACACACAGAAATCTCTTGCATTCCTATACACTAACAATGAGAAAACAGAAAGTGAAATTAAGGAAACAATACCATTCACCATTGCAACAAAAAGAATAAAATACTTAGGAGTATATCTACCTAAAGAAACAAAAGACCTATACATAGAAAACTATAAAACACTGATGAAAAAAATCAAAGAGGGCACAAACAGATGGAGAAATACACTGTGTTCATGGATTGGAAGAATCAATATTGTCAAAATGGCTATACTACCCAAAGCAATCTATAGATTCAATGCAATCCCTATCAAACTACCAACGGTATTTTTCACAGAACTAGAACAAATAATTTCACAATCTGTATGGAAATACAAAAAACCTCGAATAGCCAAAGTAATCCTGAGAAAGAAGAATGGAACTGGAGGAATCAATCTGCCTGACTTCAGACTCTACTACAAAGCCACAGTCATCAAGACAGTATGGTACTGGCACAAATACAGAAATATAGATCAGTGGAACAGAATAGAAAGCCCAGAGATAAATCCATGAACCTATGGTCACCTTATCTTTGACAAAGGAGGCAAGGATATACAATGGAAAAAAGATAACCTCTTTAACAAGTGGTGCTGGGAAAACTGGTCAACCACCTGTAAAAGAATGAAACTAGAACACTTTCTAACACCATACACAAAAATAAACTCAAAATGGATTAAAGATCTAAATGTAAGACCAGAAACTATAAAACTCCTAGAAGAGAACATAGGCAAAACACTCTCCAACATAAATCACAGCAGGATCCTCTATGACCCACATCCCAGAATTTTAGAAATAAAAGCAAAAATAAACAAATGGGACCTAATGAAACTTAAAAGCTTTTGCACAACAAAGGAAACTATAAGCAAGGTGAAAAGACAGCCCTCAGATTGGGAGAAAATAATAGCAAATGAAGCAGTAGACAAAGGATTAATCTCAAAAATATACAAGCAACTCCTCCAGCTCAACTCCAGAAAAATAAATGACCCAATCAAAAAATGGGCCAAAGAACTCAACAGACATTTCTCCAAGGAAGACATACAGAGGACTTACTTCTTTTAGGATTGACAGGTTGGATCTCCTTGCAGTCCAAGGGACTCTCAAGAGTCTTCTCCAACACCACAGTTCAAAAGCATCAATTCTTCAGCGCTCAGTTTTCTTTGTGTCCAACTCTCCATACATGACTACTGGAAAAACCACAGCTTTTACCACACGGACCTTTGTTGGTAAAGTAATGTCTCTGCTTTTTAATATGCTGTTTAGGTTATTTCCAATTCTGTATTGTTTCCATAATGGAGTAGCTCATGTTGGATTAATTCTCCCACAGAGAAAATCTTCAAAGTCTAATTTAAATGAAGACAAACAAGCAAACAAAGCCACCCACTGGCAGGTAGAGAGAAGCCGTGAAGGCATCATGGATTCAAGGGCACATGATTCTGGGAAGAGGAAAGCCTTTTGGGAGGAGGTAGTCCTTCCCAGCTGGATTCTCCTCTCTGAAAGTGAAAGTGTTAATCTCTCAGTCATGTCTGACTCTTTGTGACATCATAGACTGTAGCCTGCCAGGCTCCTCTGTCCCTGGGATTCTCCTGGCAAGGATACTGCAGTGTGTGGACATTACCCTCTCCAGGGGATTTTCCCCTCCCAGGGACTGAACCCGGGTCTCCTGCATTGCAGGCAGATGCTTTACCATCTGAGCCACCAGGGATACCCTCTCTGAGGTATTTGTAAATTGGCAGCTCTGGGTTGCAAGAGGAAAGCAGCAGCCTAGAGTTTCCTGCAGTGACATAAATCTGAATTGACAGAAATTGGACATTTTTTATTTTTATTTTTTTTGCATACATAGGTTAAACTGGATTTTGGAAAATCCTACACTTCTATTTAATAGGTACTCTCAGCATACCATATGACATCAGCTTCTGAAACCAGTTTGGCTTTTCTGCTTGATACAGGAATGAGATGTCCTTGCTGGGAGGAGAATTCATTCATGTGGCATGCCTTGAGTAATTAGCCTTCCTACTCAGGTTTCCAACTCACAGATAGTTATGGAGAAGCCTGAGAAGTGCCAAATATAGAATCATGAGCAATACCATTGAAAATGATCAGTGCTTATGATATCCACTCTTCCAAAGATAATCAGAGCTTTTAAGGGTGTAACTCCAGTAATGAAGAGCTTACAGTTGTCCACACTACCCACCCTTCATGTCTGCATTGCTGATATCTTGCAAGACATGTGCCTCAGGCCAGCTGTGAGTTGTTATGCTTAGTGAAATAAGTCAGAAAAAGACGAATACTGTATGACATCACCTATATGAGAATTCTAAAAAACAAGCAAATGTATATAACAAAACAAAAACAGGCTCAAAGATACAGAGGACAAATTAGCGAGGAGAGGGACAAGATAGGGGTATGGGATTTAAAAGATATAAGCTACTATATATAAAACAAATAGGCTTCAAAGATTATTATATAATGCAGTGAATATAGTACATATTTTATAGTTATTTTTAGATTATTTATGGAGGATAATGGATAAAAATACCAAATCATTATGCTGTATACCCCATGAACATGCATACTATAAATCAATTATACTTTAAGTTAAAAAATGTTTTAATTAAATAGAGATCAAAAGGTTTTCCTTCATTATGAAAACTGAAACTTTGTTTGGATTATATAATATTTTCCCTCTCAATTAATTATTCTCAAACTAGCCTTAGTGACTGCTATGAACAAGTGTGTGTGTGCGTGTTTGTGTTCACTAAGTCATTTCAGTTGTATCTGACTCTTTCCGACCCTAGGAACTGTAGCCTGCCAGTCTCCTCTATCCATGGCATTCTTCAGGCAAAAATAATGGAGTGGATTGCCATGCCTTCCTCCAAAGGATCTTCTGACCCAGGGATAAAACGCACATCACTTATGTCTCTTGCAGGCATGTTCTTTGCCACTAGCGCCACCTGGGAAGCTGTGAACAAGAGATAAATACTCAGTTGGTTTAAACATCAAGAGTGATAGTTTAAGTGATAGATTAAGACACCAGGAATACTATTAGAACCTTGAAGCTTCCTGGTCTAAGCTATGAGGAACACTAATGTGATCTGCTGGAGAAAGTAAAAACTTTCAGTATGGTGTTATAAATTGAATAAGTCAAGCTCTCTTCCTCTTGTTTAATGTCCTGAAAAAATATCTCGTTAATTTCTGATTTTCAAATCAGAAGATGATATTCTGTTTAATAGTCCTATCTGACCTCACTCAGCCACACTATATTGGCTTCAGTTAAGCCAAAGTAAGGGCTTCTTTATTTTACCAGCTCAGCTGGTAAAGAATCCGCCTGCAGTGCAGGAGACCACAGTTTGATTCCTGGGTCCGGAAGATCCCCTGGAGAAGGGACAGGCTGCCCATTCCAGTAGTCTGGGCCTTCCCTCGTGGCTCAGCTGGTAAAGAACCCACCTACAATGTAGGAGACCTGGGTTGGGAAGATCCCCTGGAGGAGGGCATGACAACCCACTCCAGTATTCTTACCTGGAGAATCCCCATGAACGAGGAGCCTGTCAGGCTGAAGTCCATGAGGTAGCAAAGAGTTGGACACGATTGAGAAATTAAGCGCAGCACCGCCCAGGCCAAAATAAACACCTGTTTATTTTCCAGATGTTTGAGCATCTGTTTTACTTATTTTCTTTACATTTTCAGACGTATACCTTCTTCTTTTTAATGTACTCTTCCAGATTTACTTCAGATGTGAAGTGTTAGAGAGATTTCACAGAACATCTAAGTTGCTTCTCTTATGTCAATGGAATATCTTAATATTGTCATCTAATTTAACTGAGAAATATATGAGCTATAGTGAGCAGCATCACTGGTGGTAATCTGTAAAGAACAAAACTGGGTACAATTTCAGACTCGGGCATTGTGTAGCTTTAAAATTATCTTTACTATCATACCAATTGGGCCCTTCCTGAAGCCTTTTTTTGTCAAATAATATTCTCCTAACCAGTGCTAATAGAAAACAGATAAAGTGGATGGTTTTAGGTGTGTGGATTTAAGAATTTGGACAGCAGTAGCTACACAATCCTGATGACAGTTTGGCTTAATAGTCCTCAAGGCAACAGAGGAAAACAAAGACTATAAGAAGTAATGTTTTCCCGACTTTTCCTTCTTGATATGAAGGGATCTTGACTGAAGACAAATCTCTGGTTCCATTTTTTTTTTTTTTTCATCTTCTACAAAAAAGAGGAATGGATATGACTCAACTGGGTAGACCTAATATATTAGCAGTTGATAAACACATAAATGATCAATACATTCTTATCTCTTCATCTTGTGCTGTTTCAAAATAGTCACATGGGACCTAGAGGCTTCCAATTTATTGAACAGAGTGGAATTAATTTCAATATCAGTTATTCCTGTGGTCTCATGCTTGGAGATAGTGGTCAAAAGTGAAAACTTGAGCCATTATGTTTCTTCTCTCTTTGACTTATTCAAGGGTGAATAATTTTCCTGAAGAGATGTTTCTCTCTCCTGGCACAAATTCCCACATAGGACAGGTGAACCAAGATCTGCAGCACTCGTGGAAATGAGGTGAGCAGAAAGAGAGGACAAACTATTACCAAGCCAATTTGGCCCTCTTGTTGAACCACATTTTTAGTAGCATTGTCAGAGTTACCAGCTTCCATTCAAATGCTAGTGATCTAATAATTAAGTTAGCAAAGGATTCCTTCAATGTTATATTCATGCACAGAGTTGTAGCACATTTCCAAGTTACTTTTGATGAGTCTACTAGAGTTCTTAATTTAGATGCCACCAAAGAACACGTTGTCATGTACTGCTTGACATACTGCACTTCTAAGCCAGGTGTGTCCATGCATTTACCTGAAATCTCTAGAATTTTCAGGAATAACATTTTGGTTTAGTGCATAGCCAGTGCTACTGCCTTGAGTTGATTATGTGAATATAATTTGTTTTCATTCTCACTTGTTTTATATTGTCTGAGTGTGTAATACTGACTGTTTTCATGAACAGTAATTTGTCCTATAAACTTTAGAATAGTGGGATACTAAATCATGTGTGGCAGGAAAAATATGACTTATAACTATTGTAAAGTGGATTTATTTATGTACAGTACATGTACATTGTGTGTGTGTGCTGAAAAGTGAAGTGGTGATGGAATGGTTGTAGCAACTAAATGGATGATGATCAAGTCACCTTGAAGAATACAGACCTCAGTCAAATATCCAGACAAAAAAACTCACTCAGCTTTCTTTTCTTCTCTGGAAATTACAAACTGTATAATCCTTTACAGTGGGGTGAGTTCCAGTTTATAATGTATAATATGTGGGTGAACTATGTGTGAATATGTGAGCCTGTGTGTGTATTTGTCCCTATATGTATTGTTATTCATATGCAGGATATATGAAGGCAAATATAGGGAATGTGCAGTAAAATTTCACCTTGAAATTTTCATTCAGTACTTAAATTTTTGGACAGGTAAAAAATGTGTTACCATTTCAATGCTCATTCTTCTATAGACTTACTTAACTTTCAGGTCTAACTTTATTCATCTTATAATTTCTATGATCCAGGCATACATTGCTATTCTCTTTATTAAAGTTTTCCTAGCAGCAACATTGATTTGCATTCAGTGAGTTCATACTGAAAATGGTATAGTTTTATATGCTTAATGCTAAGGATGCAAAAACTGAACAGTGTATTTTTGCCTCATCCTAACACTAATATAGCATGATATTAGAGGATTATTACCATGAATACTGCATGGCGGGGAGGGCATTGTAATTTTTCCTCTCCTTGTCTATATAAAGGAATAAACAAAATGTGCATGTTAGTAAAGAATGAAATATATTAAGTATACAAACATGCCATCAAAACAATGTCTCCATATTTATTAAAGATATATATTTATGCAATTTCTGAATCTTATTTTGTCAAAAGAATTCACGAAAAAAATGATGTTTGGCATTCAAGGGCTATTTTAATGAAGAAGAACCTCTTAAGGTTGGCATAATGCTTCATTTCTGTTGGTGGGTTTCAGTCCTAACCAGGCTTTATGAAATGAGCAATGTTTGAAGGAATTCTTGATAACATCACAGGACTCTTCCTGTAGCAATACTTTCCCCAACCTGCAGAGCCTTGCCATGGTGTTATGGTTAAGTTCTAATTTGGATAATTAAATTCTCTCTGCCTATCTGACATTTTACAGTCTTCAGCCCTTTTTGCAATCTTCTGTTATTTCCTGTTTTGAGTTGATGACTGCTGTGCCCTGTGGAACCAAGGCTGAATAATGCACAGGAAATTATTCACCCTTCTGTTACAGTTGTGGTAGCATAACAGTTTCTAGGTCCATTTTTCATTTCATTGAAACATTTTTTTAAATAAAATCACTTTTTCTTGTTTCTGGTCTGCTTTTGGAAAAATAAGTTCCATGGAAATCTGTACTCATTCAATTTCTATTAAAATATATATTTATCTAACCAAAAGAATAACTTCTCTTTAAAAATATGTACATAAACTATATAGTGTGACTTTAAAGATTTTAAACAAACTTAATTAAAATAAATTTTGATTCATTAACAATCACATAGCAGTATATATATATTTTTTATAATTGGGAAGCCCACCATTAAACTTCCCAGTACAAATTATACTTATATATACTTAATGAATAATGTATACTATGGGTCTAGATGCAAACTCAGGAAGGTCATGCAGTTCATCTTTGAGGCAGGTGCCCATATTTGTCCTAGATACATTTTAGTGGTTCTGGTACCATTTCACCTTCTCCAGATCATTCTGAAGAGAAAGCAATATTTCATTCACATTCTTTGCGGTGCCCTCTGACCCCACCTTGGATCTCATTTTCTGGCCCCAGAAGCACTAATTCCCACTCCACCAAGGTCTAAAGTAACATGGAAAGCATAGTAATAGAAGGTAATAATACAAGCTCTGCCTGTCTTTTCCACACAAGTAAACATAGTTTACACCCTGTTCTAAAAGAAAAAGTATATTATTTACTTTTAGGTTTATGACTCAATATCAGCTATATAAATAAATGTGATGTTTCAGTGGGTTTAGAGAAAAGGTAACATTATCAAAGAAAAATATGAACTCCAGCAGTGGTTAATATTTCACCATAAAACCACAGAATATGATATTAAAAATGAGTACTTTGAAGCAAATATTAATACATATATATTTTTAAAAATACAGGGATACAATTTACATAGTCTTAAATTTATTTTCTAGCTAGACTTTTTTCAGTGTGTATATATATTTATATGTGCACATATACATATTATACTGGGTGGCTCAGACAGAAAAGAATCTACCTGCAATGCAGGAAACCCAGATTTGATTCCTAGGTTGGAAAGATCCCCTGGAGGAGGAAATGGGAGCCCACTCCAGTGTTCTTGCCTGGAGAATCCCATGAACAAAGGAGCCTGGCAAGCTACAGTCTATAGAGTCGCAAAGAGTTGGACATGACTGAGTGACTAAGTGTGTGTATACACATTATATTAAATCAATAAGTATTATTCTTAGTGTTAAGAACAGTAGAATAGTAAATATTTTAAATACATTTACTATCAGGATAAGTATGCTTATGAGAGCATTTGAAAAACATATTCTCATAATTCATCTCATATTAGTCAATCTAAGTTAGAAATAAGAATCATAGTTTTCCATATCTTGAAATTTAAAAATGCCCTGCAAATACAATTTTCTTCAAATTAAGACAGGTCTGCGTTATCCTGCAGAAAACTCCATGTGTGTGTGCTTCCTCTCTGTACTCTATTTGAGGGGAGGAAGCATGTACCCAAACTTTGGCCTCTTTGGAAACCTTAAAATTCTTCTGCCTCACTGAGGGGAAAACATAATGTAGGTAAAGGAAAAATGGTGCCATTAATGAGTTGAGGCATCATATTAATAAAAGAAAAAAAAAAAGCAGTAACCGGATGACTGTGTAACAATATTTTTGCTTGTTTTTTTCTTACATGTCAAATTAAATAAGCTGAGTCTGTAGGCATAACCCACAGGTGTCTGTAGGTGTCTCTACCATAGAAGAACCAAGTGAAGGCCAGAGTATGATCCAAAGGAGAAGATATGTTACAGGCTTTTCCTTACACCTATGTCTGAGGATATTAGGATACCACCAAGATTCACAGCCAACTCTGTACAGCTGACCAGAATAAAATAGTATTTGGTGTTTCTGAAACACCTGGACTGCATATCTTTTAAAAATAAACCACCAGTGATAGTGACCATGATGGATACCTTGTAAAGAATTCAGTATTTTTTTTTTCTTTACTATGATTATTTCTCTCCTTACACATGGGGAAACATGTTTATCTATTTCCTGGCCAGAAGGAAATATCCTACCATGATCATCCCACTACAAGAAGAAAAAAAAAAAATTCTACTGACTCAAAAGCCAATTGTTAACCATTACATTTATTTCTTTTTTTTCTGATTTTATTTATTTATTTTTTCCATTTATTTTTATTAGTTGGAGGCTAATTACTTTACAATATTGTAGTGGTTTTTGTCCATTACAGTATACTAACACATATATATGGAATTTAGAAAGAATTCAGTAATCTTAACATATTACTGAGTAATCAAGTAACTAATTAATGTAACACATGTAAGTAACAGTAGCTTTTATGCCATTATGTTGTAATACTTTAACCTTAATTCTCATTATTTGAAAAGGCCATCAAATTCTCTATTTTGAGCTAATTACTTAAAAATTGCAGTAGATCCATTAGCATATGTAATGGTGCATGTGTAGCAGGCCTGTGTAGCAGGTATAAGACAACGTTCATTTAATCAGACAGAACTCACATCTAAAGTCCAGCTCCACTGCATACTTTGTAGAGACTTGATTTTCTTACACATAATATTCTGATGAGTGTCTAACTCACAATATTATTGCCAGATAATATATCTAAGTCATTTGATATAGTACATGGTCATACAAAACCAGAGGTCATATGTGTGACGTAATGAGAAATCTTCAAGTATATAGAATTGAAACCAAAGGGGGAAAAGTTTATTTCTTTTTTCTTTTTTAATATTTTGTCTAAATTTTCTAAGTCCTTTCAGATCAAATATTGAAAATTGGCTACAGAAGTGGAGCATCACTATTTTCTCCTGAGATTTTACTGCACATACTAAATGATTAAATGAGATAGCATATGTAAAGCACTAAAACACTTATCTGGCATATAGTAAATAGTTAAAATACATTTATTATCAGGATATGCACGTTTAAGAGACCTTCATGGTAAAATGAGGAGAAGGCACTGGCATCCCACTCCAGTACTCTTGCCTGGAAAACCCCATGGATGGAGGAGCCTGGTGGGCTGCAGTCCATGGAGTCCCTGAGAGTCAGACACGACTGAGCAACTTCACTTTCACTTTTCACTTTCATGCACTGGAGAAGGAAATGGCAACCCACTCCAGTGTTCTTGCCTGGAGAATCCCAGGGACGGGGGAGCCTGGTGGGCTGCCATCATTGGGGTCCCGCAGAGTCGGACACGACTGAAGCGACTTAGCAGCAACAGCAGCATGGTAGTAAAATGTATTTCGTTCTTATGCTGTAACATGGTTTCACTGTTTATCAATACACAGTTCATCATGGCAACGTCGGCAGTTTTAAGAACCATTCTAGTTATAATTATGAAGGCACCCACATTGGCTGAATTGTACCTGATGAGGTGTATAAGACAGCTATTTTCAGAGAAGGCAAAAACAAATAAGAAGTCCATTTGCCTGAATACTTTTCAAAAGATTTAAGTCCGTCTAAAAATAGAATATACTGATTGACCAATGTGGAAATGACAGCTTGTGACTATGACAGAAAACTTGTAATGTTCATATAAATGAGTAAATGAGAAATCTTTAAAAAGTATTCACTATATTTTAGAAACATGCACATGTAGATTTATCAATTTGCTTGCTCTAATACTTTTCCCTTTTTACATGCTCTCCGGTATCTTATGACTTCTGTGCCTATGTCATTATATCTCTAAAATAATCATCAATATCACTCTTTCTAAAACATGTATAAGCAATAAAACCTATTTTTTAACTAAGAAAAATGTATTTACATATTTTGCTTCTCATGAGGATTGACTTAACATCATAAATAAGTAATTATTTCTTAGTCTTAAATATCAATAGCTAATTTTTCCTGCAACACACATGTTCCCTTAGGTCACTAAAGCACTTATGCTTTTCCTTCTAAACAGGCACAAATCAGATACATATTTTGATGTTAGAATACTATAAAAATCTCTTCTATAAATTTTATAATCATATGGTTTGGGGCAGTGTTCAGATTAAAGTATATGAATACATAATTTTACCAATGGCTGTTTTCCAAAGAATATAATTTAATAATTTGCTCTGTTTTAAAATTGATTTTTTCTGCTTTTTCTGCATTTCAAATTTGAAATGATACATGTCATTTGAATTTTAAAATACATCTACATATAGCACACCCAATACTGTCAGTCAGGACCAGATATATAAATTGTGGGAAAACTTGTTAAAATATTATATTTTCAATTGAAAAAGTAGCACTGAAGCATATACATTACCATATGTAATCTTTTATAGCCACACACAAGGAGTTCAGATTAGGTACTCTGTGACAACCTAGAGGGGCTGGATGAGTGTGAGGTGGGAAGGAAGCTCAAGAGGAGGGAACTTACGGATACTTATGGCTGATTCATGTTGATAATATGGCATAAACCAACACAATAGTGTAAAGCAATCACTCTCCAATTAAAAATAAATTTAAATTAAAAAATTATAATCTCAAGACAGTGACAACCAAGCTTTAAACGAAGCCTGGGGCCTTTCTGACAATAGAGTCCCATGCAACTGCCTAGGTGCAGTGAAGTGGGCTTTGCTGTCAAAGCAACAAAAACTTTGGAAAATAATTTTCTTTTCTTTAATGATAAAGTCAGCAGTCTCCATCTTGTGATGGTCTGCTATAGGATGTATGTTTCACACAGATAGCTCGTTACAAATACAACCAATATAAATATGATGCCATGACAATTCATTTTTCTTCAAAAGCCAGAGAATATACTGAAAACAAAAAATCTGTCTTAAATTTTCTAAAGTGAATTCAATAACTGAACAAATGCTTTCTTATATGCTTAACTCTTGCTAATTTATTTTATATAGAATTTGGAAAGTAATTATCTAGTGTTCTTTGTGTCTAGCAAGTCCTAATCCTTAGCTGAAATATTTTTATGATGTATTAACATATTTAATGTACAGTTACTCTTGAAAATCTCATTTTTTTGTAAGCAGGTATGTACTTTTACATTAAATATGACTGAGTTTTAGATTTAATATATATATTATAAATTTTAAAAAGTTGTTAAAATATTTGACGAATTTTGAAAAATATTTTCAGAGGCTTTGAGAATTTAAATACATAGTCCAAGCCTGATATAGAACTATATATGTGTATGCATATGATGTGTAAAACATAAAGTTTTTTTAAAGTTGTCTTTAAAGTTGTTCTTATCTGTGATACACAAGAACCTAAGGAAAGCCCTCAAACTTTTAAATCCATAATTTGCTTGTTTTTTCAACATTATTTAAAAATAAAATTGATTCATTAAGAAGAATAAAAGTAACTTTAATATTTGAGATCATCTCAGATTAATGTACATAACTATACTATAATAGATACTAAATCAACTAAATGATAAATTATAAAAAATGTAAGAGAATACAATTTCCTTAAGACAAACAGGTAGGCCTCACATTTTGTAAAATATCTGATATGGCAAATTGTGAGAGAAAAACCCAGAATTTATTCTAATGATTTTAGTCTACCTTGTTTTTATGATAATAATTATAATGACAACAATAATGACTAATGATATCAGATAACTTAATGTGCTGTTTACTATGCTTTATAAGGAAATGGCAACCCACCTTGTTTTTATGATAATAATTATAATGACTGCAATAATGACTAATGATATCAGATATCTTTATGTGCTGTTTACTATGCTTTATAAGGAAAGAGCAACCCACTCTAGTGTTCTTGCCTGGAGAACTCCATGGACAGAGGAGCCTGGAGGGCTACAGTCGATGGGGCTGCAAAGAGCTGGACACGACTGAGCGACTTTCACTTTCGTAATTGTTATACCTTTCAGTTTTCACTAACATACTGAGATGTTCATTTCAGTATTAGAGATAAGGGCATACGGCTGAGAAAGTCAGATTAAATTCCCCACATTTACAAGAGTTCCTGTCAGGGCACAACCTGTGTTTGTCCAGTTTCAAAGCCCTGCAATGTAGCATGGACAATGATCTCTTTCACTGACATGTGATCTATTTCAGCTCTCTTTATCAATGTTATATGTATAAGAAAGCATTTTTCTTAAAACCTTAACCATTTCACAAGGTGTCATAGGGTATAATAATACTGGAATTGGAAAAATGATTTGCTACTTGCTGTAAAAGAACAACATTAGTATTAATTTCAAAATAAAACATTAATTTGAATCCAATTTGTCTTCTGCTTTAAGCAAGTACATTTTGTTCTCTAAGTAAAGTTCAAATAAGGTTTAATAAGTTCATGATCCTGGCTACAGAAGTTCATGTCCTGTGACTGTGTGCTAGTTCTTAAGATTACTGACTCAGTGTCATAAAAATATCAAGTTGCCTGACCATGATTCGCTTTGTATCTACTATTAATATTTTTAATTGAAGCTAAGGAGAATATTTACCTTTAGAAGCTATATTTGTATTTTTTTAAATACATGAATTTTTCTTTTAAGGAACACTGGAGGTCATTATGGCTTGTTACAATGATAGTAATAATGAAATTATTAGTGATATTGTGAAATTGCATCTCTGGATAGAGTATCAGAGAACTGCATTTTTATGTTGAATTTTGTGGAAAGATCTTGAAGAAAAGACTTCCTTTACTCATTCATTTAAAATAGAAGTTAGCTCAAGTCATTTAATTCAGATTGAACAGGATTCAAAGTGAATCTCATTACTTCCTAGCTGAGTAATCAAAAGGAAATTAACTGCTTTGAATTTAAGATCATCGTTTGAAAATGGGCAGAGAAATAACCTTGTCTCATAGGATTTTTGTGGAAACTACATGAGAAAAATGCATATAAAGAGATTTGCATTATGCTTAGTATGTATTTAGAATTTATAAAATATTAGCTATTATAAACAGTTCTGTATTGTCACCCACCTGTTTGAACATTCCTAGTTATGAGAGATTTCACTAAATTGTGAAAAAAGATACTGTACCATCTGATATTTAAAATTAAAAATAAAAATTCTTAGAAAACAACTTAATATTCTGTGTGGAAGTTTGTGTAACTCCAGTAGTTTATCAAAAATCTTAATTTTATCACTTGTAGCTTTAGCTCATTGTGCATACTGTGATACTAAATTACTACAGTAAGGTCTCTGCATACTAATGAGTTTCATTCCAAGAGCTCATTCATAAATCTAATTTTTGTAAGTTCAATAAAGTTATCCTAGGTACCCAACTAATGCAGTTGCATTTAGCTATGTAGTACTGTAGTAGGTTTATAACACTTTTCCCAGAAATAATACATAAAAAACAAAAAATAAAACATTTTAAGTATTATAATACAGTACCTTGAAAGGCACAGTAGTATAGTGCAACAGCTAATATAAAAGAGTACGTTTGCATCTTTGAAAGTTCTCAACTTGCAGGTACTTATTAGGGGACTTACCCCCATGGACTGTAGCCTACCAGGCACCTCCATTCATGGGATTTTCCAGGCAACAATACTGGAGTGGGTTGCCATTTCCTTCTCCAGGAGATTTTCCCAACCCAGGGATTGAACCTGGGTCTCCGCATTGTAGGTAGATGCTTTACTGTCTGAGTCACCAGAAAAGTCCTATAATTTATTACTGTACTTTGTATATTTTTAAAATTAAAAAAAAATTTTTTCCTTTATTTTTTTAGTTGGAGGCTAATTACTTTACAATATTGTAGTGGTTTTTGCCATACACTGACATGAATCACCCATGGATTTACATGTGTTCCCATCATGAACCCCCCTCCCACCTCCCTCCCCATCCCATCCCTCTGGGTCATCCCAGTGCACCAGCCCTGAGCACTTGTCTCATGCATCCAACCTGGACTGGCGATCTGTTTCACACTTGATAATATACATGTTTCAATGCTATTCTCTCAGAACATCCCACCCTCGCCTTCTCCCAGAGTCCCAAAGTCTGTTCTGTACATCTGTGTCTCTTTTTTCTGTCTTGCATATAGGGTTATTGTTACCATCTTTCTAATTTTCATATATATGTGTTAGTATACTGTATTGGTCTTTATCTTTCTGGCTTACTTCACTGTGTATAATGGGCTCCAGTTTCATCCATCTCATTAGAACTGATTCAAATGTATTCTTTTTAATGGCTGGGTAATATTCCATTGGTATATGTACCATAGCTTTCTTATCCATTTGTTTGCTGATGGGCATCGAGGTTGCTTCCATGTCCTGGCTATTATAAACAGTGCTGTGATGAACATTGGGGTACAGGTGTCTCTTTCAGTTCTGGTTTCCTCAGTGTGTATGCCCAGGAGTGGGATTGCTGGGTCATATGGCAGTTCTATTTCCAGTTTTTTAAGGAATCTCCCACACTGTTCTCCATAACGGCTGTACTAGTTTGCATTCCCACCAACAGTGTAAGAGGATTCCCTTTTCTCCACACCCTCTGCAGCATTTATTGCTTGTAGACTTTTGGATAGCAGCCATTCTGACTGGTGTGTAATGGTACCTCATTGAGGTTTTGATTTGAATTTCTCTGATAATGAGTGATGTTGAGCATCTTTTCATGTGTTTGTTAGCCATCTGTATGTCTTCTTTGGAGAAATGTCTGTTTAGTTCTTTGGCCCATTTTTTGATTGGGTCATTTAGTTTTCTGGAATTGAGCCACAGGACTTGCTTGTATAATTTTGAGATTAATCCTTTGTCTGTTGCTTCGTTTGCTATTATTTTCTTCCATTCTGAAGGCTGTCTTTTCACCTTGCTTATTGTTTCCTTTGTTTTGCAAAAACTTTTAAGTTTCATTAGGTCCCATTTGTTTATTTTTACTTTTATTTCCAATATTCTGGGAGGTGGGTCATAGAGGATCTTGCTGTGATTTATGTCGGAGAGTGTTTTGCCTATGTTCTCCTCTAGAAGTTTTATAGTTTCTGGTCTTAATTTAGATCTTTAATCCATTTTGAGTTATTTTTGTGTATGGTGTTAGAAAGTGTTCTAGTTTCATTCTTTTACCAGTGGTTGACCAGTTTACTCAGCACCACTTGTTAAAGAGGTTGTCTTTTTTCCATTGTATATTCTTGCCTCATTTGTTGAAGATAAGATGTCCATGGGTACATGGACAAGAGGTACATGGGTTTATCTCTGGGCTTTCTATTCTGTTCCATTGGTCTATATTTCTGTCTTTGTGCCAGTACCATACTGTCTTGATGACTGTGGCTTTGTAGTAGAGCCTGAAGTCAGGCAGATTGATTCCTCCAGTTCCATTCTTCTTTCTCAAGATTGCTTTGGCTATTCAAGGTTTTTTTTTTTTTTTGTATTTCTATACAAATTGTGAAATTATTTGTTCTAGTTCTGTGAAAAATACCATTGGTAGCTTGATAGGGATTGCATTGAATCTATAGATTGCTTTGGGTAGCATAGTCATTTTAACAATATTGATTCTTCCAATCCATGAACACAGTATATTTCTCCATCTATTTGTGTCCTCCTTTATTTCTTTCATCAGTGTTTTATAGTTTTCTATATATAGGTCTTTAGTTTCTTTAGGTAGATATACTCCTAAGTATTTCATTCTTTTTGCTGCAATGGTGAATGGTATTGTTTCCTTAATTTCTCTGTTTTCTCATTGTTATTATATAGGAATGTAAGGGATTTCTTACATTTCTTACATTTCTTAATTTTATATCCTGAAACTTTACTATATTCATTGATTAGCTCTAGTAATTTTCTAGTAATTTTCTGGTCGAGTCTTTAGGGTTTTCTATGTAGAGGATCATATCAACTGCAAATAGTTAAGAGTTTTACTTCTTTTCCTATCTGGATTCCTTTTATTTCTTTTTCTGCTCTGATTGCTGTGGCCAACACTTCCAAAACTATGTTGAATAGTAGTGGTGAGAGTGGGCACCCTTGTCTTGTTCCTGATTTCAGGGGAAATGCTTTCAATTTTTCACCATTGAGGATAATGTTTGCTGTGGGTTTGTCATATATAGCTTTTATTATGTTGAGGTATGTTCCTTCTATTCCTGCTTTTTATCACAAGTGGATGTTGAATTTTGTCAAAGGTTTTTTCTGCATCTATTGAAATAATCATATGGTTTTTATGCTTTAATTTGTTAATGTGGTTTATTACATTGATTGATTTGCAGACATTAAAGAATCCTTGCATTCCTGGGATAAAGCCCACTTGGTCATGATGTAAGATCTTTTTAATATGTTGCTGGATTTTGTTTGCTAGGATTTTGTTAAGAATTTTTACATCTATGTTGATCAGTGATATTGGCCTGTAGTTTTCATTTTTTTGTGGCATCTTTGGCTGGTTTTGGTATTAGGGTGATTGTGGCCTCATAGAATGAGTTTGGAAGTTTACCTTCTTCTGCAACTTTCTGGAAGAGTTTGAGTAAAATAGGTGTTAGCTCTTCTCTAAATTTTTGGTAGAATTCAGCTGTGAAGCCATCTGGTCCTGGGCTTTTGTTTGCTGGAAGATTTCTGATTACAGTTTCAATTTCGATATCCATGCTTGTGATGGGTCTGTTTAAGATCTTTTATTTCTTCCTGCATCAGATTTGGAAAGTTATACTTTTCTAAGAATTTGTCCATTTCTTCCAAGTTGTCCATTTTATTGGCATAGAACTGCTGGTAGTAGTCTCTTATGATCCGTTGATTTTCAGTGTTGTCTGTTGTGATCTCTCCATTTTCATTTCTAATTTTGTTGATTTGGTTCTTCTCCCTTTGTTTCTTGATGAGTCTTGCTAACGGTTTTTCAATTTTATCTATCTTTTCAATAAACCAGCTTTTATCTTTGTTAATTTTTGCTATTGTCTCTTGATTCTTTTGCATTTATTTCTGCCCTAATTTTTAAGGTTTCTTTCCTTCTACTAACCCTGGGGTTCTTCATTTCTTCCTTCTCTAGTTGCTTTAGGTGTAGAGCTAGGTTATTTATTTGACTTTATTCTTGTTTTCTGAGGTAAGCCTGTAATGCTATGAACCTTCCCCTTAGCACTGCTTTTACAGCGTCCCATAGGTTTTGGTTTGTTGTTTTTTCATTTTCATTCATTTCTATGCAAATTTTGATATTTTTTAAATTTCTTCTATGATTTGTTGGTTATTCAGAAGCATGTTATTTAGCCTCCATATGTTGGAATTTTAAATAGTTTTTTTTTTTTCCTGTAATTGAGATATAATCTTACTGCCTTGTGGTCAGAAAAGATGACTGGAATGATTTCAATTTTTTTAATTCACCAAGGCTAGATTTATGGCCCAGGATGTGATCTATTCTGGAGAAGGTTCCGTGTGCACTTGAGAAAAAGGTGAAATTGATTGTTTTGGGGTGAAATGTCCTATAGATATCAATGAGGTTTAGCTGGTCTATTGTGTCATTTAAAGTTTGTGTTCCCTTGTTAATTTTCTGTTTAGTTGATCTATCCATAGTTTTGAGTGGGGTATTAAAGTCTCCCACTATTATTGTGTTATTGTTAATTTCCCCTTTCATACTCGTTAACATTTGCCTTACATATTGTGGTGCTTCTATGTTGGGTGCATATATATTTATAAATGTTATATCTTCTTCTTGGATTGACCCTTTGATCATTATGTAGTGTCCTTCTTTGTCTCTTTTCACAGCCTTAATTTTAAAGTCTATTTTATCTGATATTAGTATTGCAACGCCTGTTTTCTCTTGGTCTCCATTTGTGTGAAATATTTTTCTAGCCTTTCACTTTCAGTCTGTATGTGTCCCCTTGTTTTGAGATGGGTCTCTTGTGGACAGCATATATAGGGGTCTTGCTTTTGTATCCATTCAGCCAGTCTTTGTCTTTTGGTTGGGGCATTCAACCCATTTACATTTAAGGTAATTATCGATAAGCATGGTTCCGTTGCCATTTACTTTGTTGTTTTGGGTTTGCATTTATACAACCTTTCTGTGTTTCCTGTCCAGAGAAGATCCTTTAGCATTCGTTGAAGAGCTGGTTTGGTGGTGCTGAATTCTATCAGCTTTTACTGGTCTGTAAAACTTTTGAATTCTCCTTCATATCTGAATGAGATCCTTGTTGGGTACAGTAATTTGGGTTGTAGGTTATTCTCTTTCATTAATTTAAGTATGTCCTGCCATTCCCTTCTGGCCTGAAGGGTTTCTATTGAAAGATCAGCTGTTATCCTTATGGGAATCCCCTTGTGTGTTATTTGTTGTTTCTCCCTTGCTGCTTTTAATATTTGTTCTTTGTGTTTGATCTCTGTTAATTTGATTAATATGTGTCTTGTGGTGTTTCACCTTGGGTTTATTCTGTTTGGGACTCTCTGGGTTTCTTGGACTTGTGTGAATATTTCCTTCCCCATCTTGGGGAAGTTTTCAGCTATTGTCTTGAGTATTTTCTCATGGCCTTTCTTGTTATCTTCTTCTGGGACTCCTATGATTCAAATGTTGGGGTGTTTCACATTGTCCCAGAGATACCTGAGGTTGTCCCCATTTCTTTTGATTCTTTTTTCCTCTCTGCTGCATTTCTTTCCACCATTTTATCTTCTAACTCACTTATCCTATCTTCTGCCTTTGTTATTCTACTGTTGGTTCCCTCCAGAGTGTTTTTTATCTCATTTATTGCATTATTCATTTTTAATTGACTCTTTTTTATTTCTTCTAGGTCCTTTTTAAACATTTCTTGCATCTTCTCAATCCTTGTCTCAAGGCTATTTATCTATAACTCCATTTTGTTTGATTTTGGATCATTTTTATTATCATTATTCTAAATTTTTTTTCAGGTAGATTCCCTATCTCCTCCTCTTTTGTTTGGCTTGGTGGGCATTTTTCATGTCCTTTACCTGCTGGGTATTTCTCTGCCTTTTCATATTATTCAGATTGCTGTGTTTGGGGTGGCATTTCTGTATTCTGGTAGTCTGTGGTTCCTTTTTATTGTGGAGGTTTCTCCCAGTGGGTGGAGTTGGTTGATTGTCTTGTCAAGGTTTCCTGGTTAGGGAAGCTTGTGTTGGTGTTCTGGCGCATGGAGTTGGATTTCTTCTCTCTGGAGTGCAATGGAGTGTCCAGTAGTGAGTTTTGAGATGGGTCTAGGTGTTTGGTGTGGCTTTGGGCAGCCTGTATGTTGACACTCAAAGCTATGTTCCTGCGTTGCTGGAGAATTTGCGTGGTATGTCTTGCTCTGGAACTTATTGGCTCTTGGGTGGTGGTTGGTTTCAGTGTAGGTATGGAGGCTTTTGGATGATCTCTTATTAATTATTGTTCCCTGTAGTCAGGAGTTCTCTGATGTTCTTAGGTTTTGGGCTTAAGCCTCCTGCCTCTGAATTTCAGTCTTATTCTTCCAGTAGCCTCAAGACTTCTCCATCCATATGGCACTGATAATAAAACTTCTAGGTTAGTGGTGAAAAGATTCTTCACAGTGAGGGACACCCAGAGAGGTTCACAGAGTTACATGAAGAAGAGGAAAGGGAGGAAGGAGATAGAGGTGAGCAGGAGGAAAAAAAGGGGGACTCAAGAGGAGAGAGACAAATCTAGGGAATACTCTGTTCCCTAAGTGTTCTCCACAGTCCAGAACACCCACAGAGATTCACAGAATGGGATTGAGAAGAGAAGGGGGAGGGGGGAAATAAAGGTAACCTGGGGGAGAAAAAGGTGAGTCGAAATGGGGAGAGAGTAATCAAACCAGTAATCACACTCCTGAGTAAAAATGGGTACTGAAGTTGGATTCTTAAATGTCCAAAATTGATATCAAATACTGAAAAACAAAGACTAAAAATCTACACTAGAAGTTAGACTCTTAAAAATACAATATTAAAAAAAATTTAAGAAATATATATGAAATTCACTTTAAAAATAGGGTCTTTTTTTTTTTGGCAAGGTTATAGTGGCTTATAAAAATGAAAATTAAGGAGTAATAGAGGGGTTATCAGTTCAGTTCAGTCGTTCAGTCGTGTCTGACTCTTTGCGACCCCATGAATCGCAGCACACCAGGCCTCCCTGTCCATCACCAGCTCCCGGAGTTTACTCAAACTCATGCCCATCGAGTTGGTGATGCCATCCAGCCATCTTATCCTCTGTCATCCCCTTCTCCTCCTGCCCCCAATCCCTCCCAGCATCAGGGTCTTTTCCAATAAGTCAACTCTTCGCATGAGGTGGCCAAAGTACTGGAGATTCATCTTCAGCATCAGTCTTTCCAATGAACACCCAGCACTGATCTCCTTTAGGATGGACTGGTTGGATCTCCTTGCAGTCCAAGGGACTCTCAAGAGTCTTCTCCAGCACCACAGTTCAAAAGCATCAATTTTTCGGGGCTCAGCTTTCTTCACAGTCCAACTCTCACATCCATACATGACTACTGGAAAAACCATAGCCTTGACCAGACGGACCTTTAAAAAAAAAGAAAAAACATTTTTAATTAAAAAAATATATAATAGTAAAAATATATTTAGGAATTTCTCTGGAGCTGTTGCAGGCAGTGTGGGTTTGGTTCAGTTTCAGATAGTTCCTTTTTCCAGCTTACAGTTCTCAATATCTATAGGTCCCTTCCAGTGTATTCGATGTTAACTACAGGTATTTTAATCTGTTGCACCTGTCACTTCTGAAGGGGTTCCCTTTGTTTGCTTGGCTTCTGTTTGCAGGTCTCTTCAGAATCTAATTTCCTTCCTGACACACGCGGGCGGAGGTGGTCTCTTGTTTAGGTTCGCTTGTTCAGTCCTGCTGTGGGGAGGGAGGGGCGCTGCAGACAAATGTCACTGGCCTGTGTGGGGAGCACTCGCAGTGTTCCGGCCACCCTGGGTTTGCCCCTGCTCACAGCGCATATGCTTTCCCCGTCTACACTGCTTAGGCTCCAGGCTGCTCTCCAGGGAGCGGGCCCTGAGTTGCGGGCACTTCCCAGGCCTAAGCTGCTGAGGTTCAGGTTTTCGGGTACTCCACAAAGGCTCAGACTCGGTTGGGCCTGCGTTTTGTGCCTTCCCCTCCCGAGCAGCTCAGGGAACCAGGAGCTTGAGGAGCACACTCTCCCCGGGTGCAGTGCGCCTTATCCCCTCCGCGGTCCCAGCCTCAGTTTCCGGGCGCGCTGGTCCGGTGCGCCTTGTGTCTCTTCTGGGGAGCTGATCTCTGGCTGCGACCCTCCGGTGGATGTCAACCATCCAGAATCTCAAGATGTCATTGGTTAGAAACTGGAAGTCTGTTTGCAGTTTGGTAGGGGATGCCGTCTCTGGGGCCGAGTTTGCCTCTTTCCGGCTCTGGCTGGTGCCCACCTCCCCGCTGCCTCCTGCCTCCAGTGGGGGATGGGCTGGTCCACAGCTCGTGCACACAAGCGCTCTCTCTCTCTCTCTCTCGGCCCCCCCCCCCCCCCCACACACAGTTTAAGTTGCTGTCTCCTGTTAGCTCCCTCAGATTGCCCTCAGGGCATTCAGGCCCGATCCTTACCCTAAGAAATGCCGCCTGCTCCTCTCTGTTCAGCCCCCACTTGCTGGTGGCGGATGCAAGCTTCTGGGGTACTTTTCTGCTGGGAGTTACTTTTCGGCATGTAATCTGTGGGTTTTATTTCTTTTTCCCCCCAATTAGGTTGCCCTCTGAGATTCAAAAACTTCCCCCATATCCGCCAGTGAGGGTTTCCTGGTGTTTGGAAACTTCCTCTATTAAGACTCCCTTTCCAGGATGGATCTCCATCCCTAGCTCTTTTGTCTCTCTTTTTATCTTATATATTTTGTCCTATCTCCTTTCAAAGACAATGGGCTGCTTTTCTGGGTGTCTGATGTCCTGTGCTAGCGATCAGAAGTTGTTCTGTGGAGTTTGCTCAGCGTTCAAATGTTCTTTCCATGAATTTGTGGGGGAGAAAGTGGTCTCCCCATCCTATTCCTCCAGCCATCTTAGCTCCTCCCTTTTTTACATTTTAAAATGTACATTATATTCTTATTTTTGCCTCCCCAGAAATCTTTCCTTTCTTTTTTCTAGTAGTACCCTTAAAGTTGTTGTTGTTGTACACTCACTAAATCATTCAGACCCCATGGAGCCCACGGTTTGCGACCCCAAGGACTGCAGCTCATCAGGCTTCCTTGTCCTTCACTGTCTCCTGGAGTTTGCTCAAACTCCTATCCATTAAGTGTATGATGCCATCCCACTTTCTCATGCTTTGTTGCCCCTTTCTCCTGCTGACTTCAGTCTTTACAAGATTGAGGGTCTTTTCCAGTGAATCACTGCTTCACATCAGGTGGTCAAAGTATTGGAGCTTCAGCTTCAATATCAGTCCTTCCACTGAATGTTCAGGATTGATTTCATTTAGGATTGACTAGTTTGATATCGTTGCAGTCCAAGGGACTCTCAAGAGTCTGCTCCAACACCACAGTTCAAAAGCATCAATTCTTCAGTGCTCAGCCTTCTTTATGATTTAATGCTCACATCTGTACATGGCTATTGGTAAAAGCATAGCTTTGACTATATGGATCTTTGTCAGCAAAGTGATGTCTCGGTTTTTAATACACTGTCTACATTTGTTATAGCTTTTCTTCCAGGGAGCAAGCATCTTTCAATTTCATCAGTAAATATCTGCAGTGATTTTGGAGCCTAAGAAAGTAAAATCTGCCACTGTTTCCATTTTTTCCCCATCCATTTGCCAAGAAGTGATGGGACCAGATGCCATGATCTTAGTTTTTTTAAGTGTTGAGTTTTAAACCAGCTTTTATTCTCTTCTCTTTGACCTGCATCAAGAGGCTTTTTAGTTCCTCTTCACTTTCTGCCCTTAGTATGTTATTATCTGCATATCTGAGGTTATTGATATTTTCCCCAACAATCTTGATTCCAGCTTGTGCTTCATCCAGCCTGGCATTTGACATAATGTACTCTGCCTGTAAGTTAAATAAGCAGGTGAGAGAGTCAGTTCTCAGGCAGGTTGATAAGAAGTCTGGGAGCCCTGAGGAGAAAGGGGTCTGGGGTTTTGAGAAGATAAGGGTCTGGAATTCTCAAGGAGAAGGAAAGGACAAACTTTATTTTTTTTCTCTACATTCCTTAGTCTTAGTCACATAAAATGTTTTTTTTTTCCTTTGTTTGTTTGTTTGTTTTTTCTTTAAGCCCAGAACTGATGATTACACAATAAATGACTCAGTCTAAACTCTGTAGTAGGGATTATATAACAATAGTGTATCCTATTTGAGGACAGTTTCTCCTTTCTGAAAACCTTCTGATTAATCCTAATATTTTAGAATGTATAATATGGGAGTAGTTCTGATAGGATCTTTCTATTGTTAAATTCTAATCCTGTTTTCCTAAAATGTAAGTTGTTGAAGTGGGTCTGGTAAAATTTTCACAAACTTGAGACATTCTTTTGATTTATTGTAATAACTAATTTATAAAGTATATAACTGCCTTGCTAACATTGGCGAGGGGTCACTCTCCATCCTACTTCTGATGTCTATGTCAGAAGCTTTCTCCGTCCCTTTTTTATACTTTAATAAAACTCTGCTTTTGCATTCCAGTCCCTTATAATGAAAAGGTCATCTTTTTGGGGTATTAGTTCTAAAAGGTCTTGTAGGTCTTCATAGAACCGTTCAACTTCAGCTTTTTCAGCATTACTGGTCAGGGCATAGACTTGGATTACTGTGATATTGAATGGCCTGCCTTGGAAACAAACAGAGATCATTCTATCATTTTTGAGATTGCATCCAAGTACTGCATTTTGGACTCTTTTGTTGACCATGATGGCTACTCCATTTCTTCTAAGGGATTCTTGCCCACAGTAGTAGATATAATGGATCTAGATTAAATTCACCCATTCTAGTCCATCTTAGTTTGCTGATTCCTAAAATGTCGACATTCACTCTTGCCATCTCCTGTTTGATCACTTCCAATTTGCCTAGATTCCTAGACCTAACATGCCAGGTACCTATGCAATATTGCTCTTAACAGCATCGGACTTTGCTTCTTTCACCAGTCACATCCACAACTGGGTGTTGTTCTTGCTTTGGCTCCGTCTCTTCACTATTTCTGGAGTTATTTCTCCACTGATCTCTAGTAGCATATTGAGCACCTACTGACCTGGGGCATTCATCTTTCAGTGTCCTATCTTTTTCCCTTCTCATATTGTTCATGGGCAAGAATACTGAAGCGGTTTGCCATCCCCTTCTCCAGTGGACCATATATTGTCACAACTCTCCACCATGACCCGTCTGTCTTGGGTTGCCTTACATGGCATGGCTCAGAGTTTCACTGAGTTAGACAAGGCTGTGGTCCATGTGATCAGATTGGTTAGTTTTCTGTGATTGTGTTTTTAGAAAAGGAAGAAGAACCAGAGATCAAATTGCCAACATCCCTTGGATTATCAAAAAAGCAAGAGAATTCCAGAAAAACATTTATTTCTGCTTTATTGACTATGCCAAAGCTTTTGACTGTGTGTATCACCACAAACTGTGGAAAATTATTCAAGAGATGTGATTACCAGACCACCTGACTTGCCTCTTGAGAAATCTGTATGCAGGCCAGTGAGCAACAGTTAGAACTAGACATGGAAGAACAGACTGGTTCCAAATAGGGAAAGGAGTATGTCAAGGCTGTATATTGTCACCCTGCTTATTTAACTTATATGCAGAGTACATCATGCAAAATGCACAAGCTGGAATCAAGATTTCTGGGAGAAATATCAATAACCTCAAATATGCAGATGACACCACACTTATGGCAGAAAGCAAAGAATAACTAAAAAGCCTCTTGATGAAAGTGAAAGAGGAGAGTGAGAAAGTTGTCTTAAACTCAACATTCAGAAAACTAAGATCATGGCATCCGGTTCCATCACTTCATGGCAAATAGATGGGGAAACAATGGAAACAGTGACAGACTATTTTCTTGGGCTCCAAAATCACTGCTAATGGTGACTGCAGCCATGAAATTAAAAGACCCTTACTCCTTGGAAGAAAAGTTATGACCAAACTAGACAGCATATTAAAAAGCAGAGACATTACTTGGTGGACAAAGGTCCGTCTGGTCAAGGCTACGGTTTTACCAGTAGTCATGTATGGATGTGAGAGTTGGACTATAAAGAATGCTGAGCACCAAAGAATTGATGCTTTTGAACTGTGGTGTTGGAGAAGACTCTTGAGAATCCCTTGGACCGCAAGGAGATCCAACCAGTCCATCCTAAAGGAGATCAGTCATGGGTGTTCATTGGACAGACTGATGCTGAAGCTGAAACTCCAATAATTTGGCCACCTGATATGAAGAACTGACTCATTTGAAAAGACCCTGATACTGGGAAAGATTGAAGGTGGGAGAAGGGGATGACCGAGGATGAGATGGTTGGATGGCATCACTGACTCAATGGACATGGGTTTGGGTGGACTCTGGGAGTTAGTGATGGACAGGGAAGCCTGGCATGCTGCAGTCCATGGGGTCACAAAGAGTCGGATGCAACTGAGTGACTGAACTGAACCGAACTGAACTGAGCTGAAAACTGCCACACAAAAGTTCTTGAGTGATTAAGCCTGGTCCCTGGTCCCAAAGCTAAATCTTCTTCTTCTTCAGAGATCATGAATCCATTACCGTTCACTGTAAGTTATCACAGGGTGCCAATATATAATTTTGATGTATTTCTTTCCCAATTTTGAACCTGTTCACTGTTCCCTGTTCAGATCTAACTGTTACTTCTTGGACTGCATACAGGTTTCTCAGGAGGCAGGTAATGTGGTTTGGTATTCCCATCTCTTAAATCCACATTTTTGTTGTTGTTGTTTGTTTTTTGTGATACACACAGTAAAAGGCATTAGCATAGTGAGTAAAGCAGAAGTAGATGTTTTTATGGAATTCTCTTGCTTTTCCTTTGATCCAACATATATTGACAATTTAAGCTTTGGTTCCTCTGCCTCTTCAAATCCAGTTTGAACATCCGGAATTTCTTGCTTCACATACTGTTGAAGCCTAGCTTGAAGGATTTTGAGCATTACTTTGATAGCGTGTGGAATGGAAGCAGTTGTATGGTAGCTGGAACATTCTTTGGCATTGCCCTTCTTTGGGATTGAAATGGAAACTGATATTTTACAATCCTGTGGCCCTTTCTGAGTTTTCCAAATTTGCTCACATATGGCATGGAAGACTTTAACAGCATTATCTTCTAGGATTTGAAATATCTCAGCTGAAATTCAATCACCTTTTAGCTTTTTTCACAGTAATGCTTCCTAAGGACCACTTGACTTCACACTCCAGGATGTCTAGTTCTAGGTGAGTGATCACACCATTGTGGTTATCCAGATCATAAGAAATTTTTTGTACAGCTGTTCTGTGTATTCTTGCTATCTCTTCTTAATCTCTTCTGCTTCTATTAGGTCCTTGCTGTTTCTGTCCTTAATTGTGTCCATCTTTGCGTGAAATGTTCCCTAGGTACCTCTAATTTTCTTTAAGAGATCTCTAGTCTTTCCCATTCTATTGTTTCCCTGTATTTCTTTGCATTGTTCACTTAATTGTTTCTTGTCTCTCTTCAATATTCTTTGGAACTCTGCATTCAGTTGGGTATATCTTTCCCTTTCTCTTTGGCCTTTCACTTCTTTTCTCAGCAACTTGCAAGGTCTCCTCAGACAACCATTTTGCCTTCTTGCATGTCTTTTTCTTTAAGATGGTTTTGACCACTGCCTCCTGTACAATGTTGCAAACCTCCGTCCATAGTTCTTCGGGCATTCTGTTGACCAGATCTAATTGCTTGAATCTACTTGTCACTTCCACTGTATAATCATAGCAGTAATCGTGTAGTCACTCAGTCATGTCTGATTGGTTGTGACCCCATGGACAGTAGCCCACCAGACTCCTATTTCCATGGAATTCTTTGGGCAAGAATACTGAAGTGGGTAGCCATTTGCTTTTCCAGGGTGTCTTCCTGACCAAGGAATTGAACCTGGCTCTCCTGCACTGCAGGCAGATTCTTTACATCTGAGCCAACATAAGAGATTTGATCTAGGTCATACCTGAGTGGCCTAGTGGTTTTCCTTTCTTCAATTTAAGTCTGAATTTTGTGATGAGGGTCTCATTATCAGAGCCACAGTATGCTCCAGGTCTTGTTTTTGCTGACTCTATTGAAATTCTCTGTCTTCAGCTGAAAACAATATATAATCAATCTGATTTCAGTATTGACAATCTGGCAATGTCCGTGTGTAGAGTTGTGTCTTGTGTTGTTAGAAGAGGGTTTTGCTACAACAGTGTGTTATCTTGGCAAAAGTCACTTTTACACCTGATTCACTTTGTACTCCCAGTCCAAACTTGCCTGTTACTCCAAGTATCTCTTGACTTCTATTTCTGCATTCCAGTCCCCTATGATGAAAAGGACATCTCCTTTTGATTTTAGTTCTGTGAGATCATCATAGAACTATTTGACTTCAACTTCTTCAGCTTAGTCACTGGGGCATAGACTTGGATTACTGTGATGGTGAATGGTTTGCTTTGGAAATGAACTGAGATAGTGCAAAACCTATTTGTTACAGTCTTGATGGAATTGTCCATCAACATGACAGCCTGATCTCTTCCCCTCACACTGTCTTCGTTTTCATTAATCAGTTGAAACATTCAAATACTCTCTTTCAGGAAAATGACTATTGTTTGAGTAAAAGAGAAAAGAAAATGTCTAGAGTTGAATGGGCCACCTTCCTCCCAAAAGTGGGAGCATATTTTCATCAAAACATTGGTAGCTTATTTTCACTGATTTTCTAATTTCTCTCTTTTTATCTCTCTCCACGTACATGTATATCTTTTATTCCATGAGATATTAATTTGAAAAGTAAATTTGTTTTAGTTATGCTTTTTTACAGTTTTATTGAGAAATAACTGATATGCATCATTGAATAAATGTAAGGCATGCGGTATGATGGTTTGATTTGCAAATATTGTGAAATGATTACCACAATAGTTTTAACTATCATCCATCATTTCATATAGATACAATAAGAACAAAAGAAAGAAAAAAAAATTCTCCTTGTGATGAGAACTGATAGGATTTACTCTCTTAGCCACTTTCCTGTGTATCACACAGCAGCGTAAGTTATCAATATGATGGTGTACATTACTCCCTAATATCTATTTATCTTATAACTGGAAGTTTGTACTTTGTACCACCTTTCCTCAATTCATCCTCCTCCTTCCCTCTGCCTCTGATAACCACAAGTCTGATCTCTTTTTCTATGCTTCTGGGTTTTTTGTTTTTATTTTTGTTTTAGACTCCTCATAAAAATGAGACCATACAGTCTCATTTGCCTTTCTATGACTTATTTATGTTAGCATAATGTGTTCAAGTTTCATCCATGTTGTGTCAAATGGTTGGGTTTCCTCATTTTTTGAGGCAGATAATATACATATATACTGCAACATTTTCGTTTTTCTTTCAACTACTAGTGGACTCAGGTTGTTTCCATCTTTTGGCTGTTATAAATAATGCTGTGAAGATGGGGGCACAGATATTTGTTCAAGTTAGTGTTTTCCTTTCCTTTAGATATAAGAAGTGAAATTGTGGGCTCACATGGTAGTTCTATCTTTTATTTTTTGAGGATCCTCCATAATATTTTCCATAGCAGTTGTACCAATTTATACTGCTACCAGTAGTGTGCAAGGGTTTGCTTTTCTACATCCATGCCAGCAATTGTTTTCACTCTTTTTTTTAATTGGAGTACAATTGTTTTAAAACATTGTGCTAATTTCTGCTGTGTAACAGTGCATCAGCTGTGTGTATACATACATTCCCCACCCCCCACTCCTGACCCTCCCTTCTAAATTACACCCTGTCTCACCCATCTAGGTTACTACTGAGCCAGAAATTTGTGTCACCTTCCCCTCCCTATCTTGCTGTGTCCACTGCAGGTATGAACTCTCGCAGGCAGGATTCCTGTGTTGGTTGCAGAGGTCCATCCCTGCTTCTCTCACATTCAGGTTCCCAGCATTTGAGCCCTACAGATTTCCCTGAAATCTCCAAGGTGCAAGATCAGGGGAGGGGAGCCTAAAAAAAGCACCCACAGTGCTAGGGTGCTACTTGTCTCTGCGGTTTCCATTTTCACTGGAGGAACCACAGGCTCAGGGGCCACCCCCCTGCATGGTGCAGTGCTGGGCTGGGAACAGCCGTTGACATGTAGCTCCTTCTCTTACCTTTTTCATTTTCATGCAGTCTGCCTTTGCCTCTGTGGTACCAGGAGGTGCTTCTATCTCCTCTATGTTCTGGGACTTTCTCAGCTGTGTCTTGTTCTTGAATAGTTGTTGTCAGTTGTTTTTCCTGTGATGGGAAGTAATCCAGAATGGCATATGTTGTGACTTTGGTGATGACACTCCCAGCTTAGGATTTTAGGATTTTTTTTTTTTTTGGTTCTTTTCTACAAACATATGCAATAACTATGCAACAATTATTTACTTTATATTTCTCTCATTTTTAATCCAAAATTTTAGATTTCATCCAACTTTTCACTCATAAATAATAATGTAATACAAATATTATTATTTAGAAACTTTATTTTATATAGTTTACAGTTATATATATCTGTAACAGATTATATATTGTGATCATTTATATATCAACAATCATATTGTTATGTAGGGTGAAGACACTAGATAATGAGGTAGGTAAAGCATGGTTTTCCTTTTATTCAAATTCTGTTTCCAACAGTAATTCATGTTGCCCATATGCACTAAGAAGACATTTTAATTCTGATTCAATCCACCTTTCACATTTGCTTCCTGTCAGAAAAATACATGCCCTGTCATCATAAATTCTTCCTGGCAAAGCTTTTTCTCCACTGCACTCATCCTTTTCAGAACCAGGCTACTCATCACTTGACAGGATGCAAAATGTAATGGTTACAAAGTAAAGTCTGCTAACTTTCACTCCTGGTGAATTGTCAAAAGGCACATTAAAAAATAATTGGGGAGAAACTGCACAGATTTTTTAAATATATTGAGTCATTTTTCTTCAATGCTTGACTGGTCAGTTTGCAAGATACCGTTTTAACAAGCCAGGACTACTGTTTTAACAAAAGGAAAACAGCATTCTATTGCACTCAGCTAACTCTTACAGTTTGTTTCTGTAGGGCTTTGATTTATCTAGAAAGTCAGCAAGTAAAACAGTCTTTTAGTACATGGCTAGTTTGTGTTTCCAATTGACCTTCTATTAAGA
This sequence comes from Odocoileus virginianus, assembly GCF_023699985.2. Lineage (NCBI taxonomy): Eukaryota > Metazoa > Chordata > Mammalia > Artiodactyla > Cervidae > Odocoileus > Odocoileus virginianus. Next base: position 61,207,404 of record NC_069684.1, read on the forward strand.
CTCATTTTTTTTCACCAAGTATGCAAAGTATATCATAAATACCACCTGAAATAGAAATAATAAACCCTTCTATATTGTTTTATTAACAGTTAACGTCTTAATGAAATTTTAGAAAATTCACCTGTTAATATGTTCTATTCTTTGCCTGTCTTACACAAACCATTTCAACCATAGTCAGTTTCAGTGACATTATTGCATGATCAAATGCTTCTCCTGAGAGCCTAAACAAAATAAATGACCCACAATGATGAACTCCATTAAGAGGTAAATTTAATATCTCTGGAATCTCAAGAGAGAAAAAAACAAAAACAAACAAACAAGAAAAAACCCCACAAAGCTTCTACTGTAGGAAAGTGAGGATCTAGAAATGAGAAATAAGGAGCAAAAAGAACAGGAAATTCAATTTGAGTTAAGGTGCTGGCTGAAACGGAGAAGGCAATGGCACCCCAGTCCAGTACTCTTGCCTGGAAAATCCCATGGACGGAGGAGCCTGGTGGGCTGCAGTCCATGGGATCAGGAAGAGTCAGACACGACTGAGGACTTTACTTTCACTTTTCATTTTCATGCATTGGAGAAGGAAATGGCAGCCCACTCCAGTGTTCTTGCCTGAAGAATCCCAGGGACGGGGGAGCCTGGTGGGCTGCCATCTATGGGGTCTCACAGCATCGTACACGACTGAAGTGACTTAGCAGCAGCAGCTGGCTGAAAAAATGGAATCTGAACCATATGTTCTCTTTAAAAAAGCAATATTATTAATATAGACTGGAAATAATTTCTGTATACAGTGTTTCAACTGTATATAGATAAAATATGTGTTGCTAGTAACATGATTTTTAATGATCAATGGAATTACTAGTTTTTCACAGACTTCTATAATTGAAAAATAATGTTAATTAAACTACAGCAGTAATTACTACAAAGCCATATTCATTCTTACCAAACTGATCATAACATATCTGGTTTTTTTTTTTAAGAAAATAAGAAATTGAGAATTTGTAAGGTTATAAATTAAAATTCTGAGGGACTTCCTGGTCAAAAATTTGCCTCTAGAAATGTCTGCTGTATTTCTGAATGAAATCAATAGAAATATTAGGAAAAAATGATGAATTTTCACCGATAATTTACCCCTCGTCCAAGGTAAGGAGCAGCGGCTGCGCTTTGCTGGAGCAGCTGTGAAGAGATAGCCCACGTCCAAGGTAAGGGAAACCCAAGTAAGACGGTAGGTGTTGCGAGAGGGCTTCAGAGGGCAGACACACTCAAACCATAATCACAGAAAACTAGCCAATCTGATCACAGGACCACAGCCTTTTCTAACTCAATGAAACTAAGCCATGCTGTGTGGGGCCACCCAAGACGGCCAGGTTATGGTGGAGAGGTCTGACAGAATGTGGTCCACTGGAGAAGGGAATGGCAAACCACTTCCATATTCTTGCCTTGAGAACCCCATGAACAGTATGAAAAGGCAAAAAGATAGGACACTGAAAGATGAACTCCCCAGGTCGGTAGGTGCCCAGTATGCTACTGGAGATCAGTGGAGAAATAACTCCAGAAAGAATGAACAGATGGAGCCAAAGCAAAAACAACACCCAGTTGTGGATAGGACTGATGACAGAAGCAAGGTCCCATGCTGTAAAGAGCAATATTGCATAGGAACATGGAATGTTAGGTCCATGAATCAAGGTAAATTGGAAGTGGTCAAACAGGAGATGGCAAGAGTGAATGTTGACATTCTAGGAATCAGCAAACTAAAATGGACTGGAATGGGTGAATTTAACCCAGATGACCATTATATCTACTACTGTGGGCAAGAATCCCTTAGAAGAAATGGATGGTCAACTAAAGAGTCTGAAATGCAGTACTTGGATAACATCTCAAAAATGAAAGAATGATTTCTGTTCATATCCAAGGCAAACAATTCAATATCATGGTAATCCAAGCCTATGCCCCAACCTGTAATGCTGAAGAAGCTTAAGTTGAACAGTTCTATGAAGACCTACAAGACCTTTTAATTAAAACCCCCAAAAGGTGTCCTTTTCATTATAGGGGACTGGAATGCAAAAGTAGGTAGTCAGGAAACACCTGGAGTAACAAGCAAATTTGGCCTTAAAGTACAGAATGAAGCAGGGCAAAGGCTAATAGAGTTTTGCCAAGAGAACGCACTGATCTTAGCAAACACCCTCTTCCAACAACATAAGAGAAGACTCTACACATGGATATCACCAGATGGTCAACACCGAAATCAGATTGATTATATTCTTTACAGCCAAAGGTGGAGAAGCTCTATACAGTAAGCAAAAACAAGGACTGGGAGCTGACTATGGCTCAGATCATGAACTCCTTATTGCCAAATTTAGACTGAAATTGAAGAAAGTAGGGATAACCACTAGACCATTCAGGTATGACCTAAATCAAATCCCTTATGACTATACAGTGGAAGTGAGAAATAGATTTAAGGGACTAGATCTAATAGACAGAGTACCTGATGAACTATGAACAGAGGTTCCTGGCATTGTACAGGAGATAGGGATCAAGACCATCCCCATGGAAAAGAAATGCAAAAAGTCAAAATGGGTCTGAGGAGGCCTTACAAATAGCTATGAAAAGAAGAGAAGTGAAAACCAAAGGAGAAAAGGAAAGATATTCCCATTTGAATGCAGAGTTCCAAAGAATAGCAAGGAGAGATTTCAAAAAGCCTTTCTCAGTAATCAATGCAAAGAAATAGAGGGGAAAAAAAAAAAACAATCGGAAAGACTAGAGATCTCTTCAGGAAAAATAGAGATACCAAGGGAACATATCATGCAAAGATTAGCTCAGTGAATGAAAGAAATGGTAGGGACCTAACAGAAGCAGAAGATATTAAGACGAGGTGGCAAGAATACACAGAAGAACTGTACAAAAAAGATCTTCATGACCCAGATAACCACAATGGTGTGATCACTAACCTAGAGCCAGACATCCTGGAATGTGAAGTCAAGTGAGCTGTAGGCAACATCGCTATAAACAAAGCTAGTGGAGGTGATGGAATTCCAGTTGAGTTATTTCAAATCCTGAAAGATGATGCTGTGAAGGTGCTGCAATTAATATGCCAGCAAATTTGGAAAACTCAGCAGTGGCCACAGGACTGGAAAAGGTCAGTTTTCATTCCAATCCCAAAGAAAGGCAATCCCAAAGAATGCTCAAACTACTGCACACTTGCAGTCATCTCACTAGTAAAGTAATACTCACGATTCTCCAAGCCAGGCTTCAGTAATATGTGAACAGTGAATGTTCAGATGTTCAAGCTTGTTTTTTAAAAGGCAGAGGAACCAGAGATCAAATTGCCAACTTCCACTGGATTATTGAAAAAACAAGAGTTCCAGAAAAATATCTATTTCTGCTTTATTGACTATGTCAAAGCCTTTGACTGTGTGGATCACCATAAACTGTGGAAAATTCTTAAAGGGATGGGACTACCAGACCATCTGACCTGTCTCCTGAGAAACCTGTATCCAGGTCAGGAAGCAACACATAGAACTGGACATGGAACAACAGACTGGTTCCAAATGTGAAAAGGAGTATGTCAAGGCTGTATATTGTCACCCTGCTTATTTAACTCATATGCAGAGTACATCATGAGAAACGCTGGTCTGGAAGAAGCACAAGCTGGAATCAAGATTGCCGGGAGAAACATCAATAACCTTAGATATGCAGACAACACCACCCTTATGGCAGAAAGTGAAGAGGAACTAAAAAGCCTCTTGATGAAAGTGAAGGAGAAGAGTGAAAAGTTGGCTTAAAGCTTAACATTTGGAAAACTAAGATCATGGCATCCAATCTCATCACTTCATGGCAAACAGATGGGGAAACAATGAAAAGAGTGTCAGACTTTATTTTTTTGGGCTCCAAAATCACTGCAGATGGTGATTGCAGCCATGAAATTAAAAGACACTTAATCCTTAGAAGGAAAGTTGTGTCCAACCTAAATAGCATATTTAAAAGAGTGACATTGCTTTGCCAACAAAGGTCCATCTTGTCAAGGCCATGGTTTTTCCAGTAGTCATGTATGGATGTGAGAGTTGGACTGTGAAGAAAGCTGAGTGCCAAAGAATTGATGCTTTTGAACTGTGGTGTTGGAGAAGACTCTAGAGAGTCCCTTGGACTGAAAGAAGATCCAACCAGTCCATTCTAAAGATTATCAGTCCTGGGTGTTCTTTGGAAGGACTGATGTTGAAGCTGAAACTCCAATACTTTGGCCGCCTCATGCGAAGAGTTGACTCATTGGAAATGACGTTAAAGCTGGTAAGGACTGGGAGTGGGAGGAGGAGGGGACGACAGAGGATGAGATGGCTGAATGGCATCACCGACTTGATGGACATGGGTTTGGGTAGACTCCGGGAGCTGGTGATGGACAGGGAGACCTGGCGTGCTGCGATTCATGGGGTCTCAAAGAGTCTGACACAACTGAGCAACTGAACTGAACTGAAAATATTCTAGAGTAAAAAATGACTCTAGTGAATGTGTTATTGATGAATATGTACTATTTCCTGCATAATATTAATATTCATGATAAAAATCATTTAATGTCATTTTTGCCTTTTGTTTCATGAATCCTTCCTACTCCAATTCACTAAATAAATTAAATCTACATATTTCTAAAATGCTTTCTTGGCAAATTCAATCTGTCTTTAAAAGGCCATTTTAGGAAAACAACTCATTCTCAATTGAAATGATTGTTATGATTAAAGGCTTTTGTTAAGAGAATATTGGACATTTATGAAGAAGATCCATTTCCTTTTCCACCCTCAAATTAATTAAAATTAATTTATAAAATAATGAAACAAAAACCTTCTAGAATCAAGTATCTATCAGAAAACTTTTCCACCACATTGCTTTTCTTTTCAAGAAACAGTTATGTAATGACCAGTTATTAAACACATTGTTTTCATAAGCTGTTTATACACACAGAAAAGGAAGCATCATCACATGATAAATGCCACATATTACCTAGTCCACCTCAGGCAGGATTGTCCAAAGTCCCCTGACATTACACCTCATTTGTTTGTTGCTGTATTAACAATCTAAATGTTGCTTCAGTTTTACTCAACTCACCACAATTGCCTAAAGATTGTAGTAAAAATTCATTGAAAAAGAAGTAAAGAAAAAGTGTTGATGTTCAATACAAATCTACACATATTCTTACCATATGATCCAGCAGCCACACTTTTTGGTACTCACCCAAAGAAATTAAAAGTTTAGTTCCACAGAAAGCCCTGCACATGGATATTTTTAGTAACTTTATTTCTAATAGCCCAAACTTGGAAACAACTACGTGGTCCTTCAGTAGGTGAATGAATAAATAAACTGCGGTGCATCCAGACTATGGCAGATTATTCAGCACTAAAAATAACATGCTTTATCAAGATATGAAAACACAGGGAGGAAGCTTAAATGCACTAAGTGCATTTAAATAAAATATACTAAATTATCAGTGATGAGAATGAGTAACTGAGTGTTCGTCTCTTTGTGGCCCCATGGACTATACAGTCCATGCAATTCTCTAGCTCAGAATGCTGGAGTGGGTATCTATTCCCTTCTCCATGGGACATTCCCAACTCAAGGATCTGACCCAGATCTCCCACATTGCAGGCGGATTCTTTACCAGCTGAGACTCTAGTGAAGCCCAAGAATACTGGAGTGGGTAGCCTATCCCTTCTCCAGGGGATCTTCCTGACCCAGGAATTGAACCGGGGTCTCCTGTATTGCAGGTGGATTCTTTACCAGATGAGCTACCAAGGAATCCCATAAATGAAGTATAATAAATTATCAGTGATGAGAATGATTTCAAATAAATAGTTCATAGACTCATAAACAATTATTGTTTTTGTCCATTTTCTTTTCAACAGAAGTACTTTTATTTTCTAATATTTTTAAATGATACCTTCTAGGGCTTATAGAAAAGTTTACTGGCAACTATTACCCTAGTGTATCATAAGTCATGTTCATACTATAATTAGATTGTAAAATAGTGGCAGCTATAATATGACACTTTAGGAAAAATATGTCTTCCATGTTAGAAAAGTAACAGACATATGTTTCTGGAGATTTTAGATATCTCATCATGAAATTGTACACACATTTGAGAGTAGATCTAATGTTCTTTTTCTAGTGGTAGTGTTATGAAAAATCACTCTGTAAATACTTTTGTCATCTTAGCTTGAAACATAAAATGGAAGTAAATCTTATAAATGGGGCTTATGAGAGTGGCAGAATGGAAAGATTTGATTGAGAAAGTCAGTTTGGACATATCAATAGAAAGAAATATCTTCCTTAAATCTGTGGTACATTGCAGAGTTTCTTTTCTGCTGTTTTGAATTCTGTTTCTGACACTCATTGGTCTCTTGCACCTGTCACTGTGGGATAATAATTCCTCACAGGAATCTGCTCAAAGTTCTCAAAGATAGCAATGATAGGAATTCATCAAGTATGTCTGCATTATATAACACACAGACAATTCTATTTTAATTATATTTCTATCTTAATGATTTAATCTAATACTTTTAGGATTTGGATATGATCATTGATCTTTGTTGCCTCCTGCCTCTTATTTCTCTTTCTTATTAAACTGAGATAGTATTTGCCATGTGCCAAATTGAATAAAAAGCAAACAAAAAATATAAAATATTGCTTAATATCATACAGATTCTTAGTAATTTTTTACTGTCACTGAAAATTGGTGTTTATGTTTTATGAAATACTCACAATTACAGAGAAGCCTATATATGTTTTTTGTTAGTGTGCAATTTCTTGATGTGATTCATATATATATATATATATATATATACACACACATTTATATACACACACACATACTGATGAAATTCTTATAGTTTTATACATACATACACACACATACACACACACACACATATATAATAAAGCTCAATAATAAACAAATTCATACATAATAAAACAGGAAGGAACCCTTTGAGGCAGAGCGTCAGCACCATCAAACATGAAATAAAGCCTTGACTGGAGACTGACTCTGTGCCTTATAGGTTTCACTTTTAGCTATTGCCATAACCCAGCCAAGATTGATCGGAGCATGTGATAGGACGAGACACACATTTTGGGGGAGTCTTCTGAAAAACTGACTGCAATGACCAAAAACCTTTCCTCCCAAATTGCAACTTTTGGAGATCTCCTGCCAGGCCGACCTGAGGACACTAGAAACCCTCCCCCTTCCAGACTGAACATCTGGTCTTGGGGTAAGAGGCTCCTGGGACCATACCTATGGGTGAGCTGGGACCATCAGTCTGAGACAAACCTGGCTGTGACTTCACCTCCTTGTGAGGATCCACCAGAGGCTCAACCCAAGTGGGTGGTACTCACCTCCTTTGAGACTCCACAGTAGTCTGGACCCACTCGAGTACTTGAGGAACTGGTTTCCCACAACTGGATTTTTTCCATCCCTGGATGCATGGACTTGGTTTGTTATGCCACTTTATGCTCCAGTGGTTTACTTTTCAATCTCTTTTGTTGCTATTGTTCAGTCACTAAGTCCTGTCTGACTCTTTGTGACCTGTCTGACTCTTTGTGACCTAACAGACTGCAGCATGCCTTGCTTCCCTGTCCTTCGCTCTCTCCTGGACTTTGCTCAAACTCATGTCCATTGACTTGGTGATGCCATTTAACCATCTCATCCTCTGCCGTCCCTTTCTCTTTTTGCTTTCATTCTTTCCTGGCATCAAGGTCTTTTCCAGTGAGTTGTCTCTTTGCATCCATTGGCCAAAGTATTGGAGCTTCAGCTTCAGAATCAGCCCTTCCAATGAATATTCAGGGTTGATTTTCTTTAGGATTGACTGGTTTGATCTCCTCGCAGTCCAGGGGACTCTCAAGTCTTCTCCAGCACCACAATTTGAAGGCATCAGTTCTTCATTTTGTGTGTAGCCATTCTTTTACCACTTAGTACTTTGTGCTCTCATCTAATTTCTGGTAGCTAGGTGCACAATCTGGACCTGTTCCATAAGTAATTGCATATTATATTAGTCTCTGAGCTAGTTACAGTTACTTGAATTATGTTACACAGTAAAAGATGGACTTGCCTCCAACAACTTTCTCCTTTAGCATTTAAAAAAAAAAAAAAAAAAAAAACAACTTCTAGCCATTAGGAAAAAAAATTTGCTAATGAAAAAGGTAGGAAAGCAGTTTCATTTGAGCACACATCTAATATACTACAAAAGTTTCACATTAGCTGGTGTCTCAAAATATTTGGGGTAGGATTTTCAATATTAAAACATTTTCTGTGAAAGCAAACACTGTTTATTCTTGTATCTGTATAAATATATTTTTATTCCATTACTGAACTACAGAAAATTTGATAAAAGACAAAAGAATCTTTGCAGCTCAATAAATGAATCCCATTCCTGCTTGTATTTATGCCCTCACTTAGATCCAGGCCAGTTTCTTAAAATAACACTCTGTGAAGCTGTTCATTTATTTACTGTGATTTCTTTAGCATTTACATTGGATTATGTCATTTCAAATGCCTTGCTTTTCCAAAATATCTTCATATTGTGCTGACATTTCAACACTGTTTTCCCTGAATATATGATCCTTGGATCATAGCTCTTTCCTTTTGATATATAATATGTATTATTCCATTGTCTTCCACCTTTTTGTGTTGCAGTTAAGTCTAAGCTCCTTTAATTTCCATTCTTCTTAAGAATTTTATATTATCTAAATACTTATAATTTAATACTCATACTTGAGAAGCATTTTAAAACTATAGGCTAAAGGTCCACCATTTTTGTTAATTTTGCTAAATTCTTTATGCTCTTTTATGTGTACATTTAAATTAGCCCTAACTCAGAGAAATTTTCTCATTTATAACCTTTGTAAATCTCCATTTTCTCTTCTCAAAAGATGTTAAGATTCCCAATGTTATCTACACAATATTATTAACTTTTGAAATATTCTCTACCACCAGAGAATCATATCTCAGCTTCCAAGGTGATTTTTATGATCACCCATTTTGAAAACCATTGGAATATTTTGGATGATAACATTCCCTGAATAAGTAACTGCCATGACATTTGATATTTTCCCGCTGTGTAGACTTGACATGGTATTTATCCAAATAAATCTAAATGAGTTCCACTGAAGATTGTGCAGTGGCCAGAAATGGAGATGGTAGAAAATATTATTTACTTGCAATTAACTGTTACTCCTAGAACATGCATGTCCTTCAATGAACCAATTGTAGTTTGTAGTGTGATGCCCTTGTGCTTTGGCTATATGACTTTGTCCAAAGAATATGATTGAACGTAATGAATGCAAAAGAAATTAATCCATACTGTTGATTTTAGTTACTGCCTACTCAAGATGTTATTTAGCATGCTCCTATCTCCTTTCATTTTAATATTAATAGGTGTTTATATTAGAGATTTGACCAGATTTTGGTTCAGTTTTTCAGCAAGACCACTTCCTAGATGATTTCCTGTTAGGTGTTTCCTGTTTTTGTTTTATTGCTTATGTGAAAGTAACTTTTGTGAAGTTAGCAGTTAGTGATAATCATTGTCTAGATCCATTATTTCATTTGGTGTTG